>NW_011494713.1:6913201-6920963 GCF_000754665.1 Bison bison bison
CAGCGCTTACTCCTTGGAAGGAAAGTTATGACCAACCTAGATAGCATATTCAAAAGCAGAGACATTACTTTGCCAACAAAGGTTCGTCTAGTCAAGGCTATGGTTTTTCCTATGGTCATGTATGGATGTGAGAGTTGGACTGTGAAGAAGGCTGAGCACCGAAGAATTGATGCTTTTGAACTGTGGTGTTGGAGAAGACTCTTGAGAGTCCCTTGGACTGCAAGGAGATCCAACCAGTCCATTCTGAAGGAGATCAGCCCTGGGATTTCTTTGGAAGGAATGATGCTAAAGCTGAAACTCCAGTACTTTGGCCACTTCATGCGAAGAGTTGACTCACTGGAAAAGACTCTGATACTGGGAGGGATTGGGGGCAGGAGGGAAAGGGGACAACAGAGGATGAGATGGCTGGATGGCATCACTGACTCGATGGAGGTGAGGCTGAGTGAACTCTGGGAGTTGATGATGGACAGGGAGGCCTGGCGTGCTGTGATTCATGGGGTCGCAGAGTCGGACACGACTGAGCGACTGAACTGAACTGAACGGAACTAAAATATCACAGAAATGAAACGAACAATCCTCAAGCTTGTTGTTGTTCAGTCGCTTGGTGGTCTCTGACTCTCTGCAGCCCCATGCACCACAACACGCCAGGCTTCCCTGTCCTTCACTGTCTGCTGGAGTTTGATCAGACTCTGTGACTGAGCACGAGCAATTTTCAAAGTGTCGCACTTTTAAATGTGAACAGAGTCAAGGATCACTAGGCATCTGAAGAAAAGATTTGAGCGTGAGCCAGAACCTAAAACAATTAAGTAGTAAAATGAGACCCCGAGATCTAAGGAAGAAAAACCTATAATGTCCTCAACAGGCCACCATGAGAGATAGTCCCATCATGATATTTTATAACAGCAGAAATGGAGCTTCCAGAATGAAAAAGAAGGCCAAACAAAGGATAGGGAATCAAAGATAAGTTGAATGAATGAAGGAATGAATAGGATTTTTTCATTCTCTAAGCTAAAATACAACAGAAAATGCCTTCAAAATTTCAAAATTTTGAAGGAAAATAGGTCCAACCCAGATTTCAATACAGGATATATCATAATTCAATTATGTTGGTAGGATAAACTTTGTCAGATATGCAGAGGCTCCAGAAAAATGAGGCAGTGCACCAAGAAAAGATATGAGATTATGGAGAAAGGAAATACAAATAGCACAGAAAAAGGAAATTACCAAGGATGGTGAAAGGAAGTCATGAAGTGACAGCTGTCCAGCAAATCTAGATCGAAGCCAATCTAAGTCAGAGGGCACTTAGAAATGAGAAAAGAATAGATGGACTCCTAAGATTTACAGTTCTGTCAGAGTGTAGGGATTCTCAAGATTACATGATAAAAGATTAAACAAACAAAGAAACAAAAAATGCAGGAGATGCAGGTTCGATCCCTGGGTTGGGAAGATTTCCTGAAGAAAATGGCAACCCACTCTAGTATTCTTTATTCTTGCCTGGAGAATCCCATGGACAGAGGAGCCTGGCAGGCTACAGTCCAGGGGTTGCAAAGAGTTGGATGCAGCTGTGTACACACGCACACAGGCACACAAACACCATAGATAATACACAAGAAACCCTTATTTAAACCAACATTGTAATTGGTTGTATTGGCAGGAAGGGGAAAGTGTTGGAATAGTTTTGGTTAGGAGATGTGAGAGCACAAAATTCTCATTTTTCACAGAAATAAAAACAATGACAGCAAATCTAAAACATAGGGACTTGCCTGGTGGTCCAGTGATTAAGACTCCACGCTTCCAATGTCGTGGCTGCAGGTTTGATCCCTGATTGGGGAACTAAGATCTCACGTGGCGTGCAGCACAGCCAAAACAACAACAAATACCACGCTCCAGGCAGAGTTGTAATTACTTCATGTGTATTGATTTATTCATCCTCATAAAACTCTTGCTACTATTATAACCCATTTTATACATGAGGAAACGGACACAGAAGTCAACTAATCTGCCAAAGTCACAATGAACTAACAATAAACCCAAGAATCAAACACCAGCAATACAACCCCACAGGCCATGCTGCCATCTACTCTAACACAGTTCTCAAGTCTTTACACTCTAAAAAATGACTGAGCACTTCAAAGACTCTCAATTCATGTGGGTTGTATCTATCAAGAGTATTTCAAGAACTTTTTCAGAATTGTGGACATTTTTCTTTAATGCACCATAAAATTCAATAAAGATTTCTTAAAGGTTAGTTGCAATGTCAAATACGAAGTTCAAATTAGTTAAAAATTAGTCAAAAGTTCAAGTTAGGCCAATGAACTTTTCATATTAGGTTATGTTAGAATCCATGGGCTTATCCTGCAACTTGAAGGTATATTTTGCAAGCACTTGTCATGCAGAAAATACTGGTTCATTCAGCTGTGCGTATCTTTCAAATGCTGACATATTTTATTATGCAATATCCAAACATCACATTCATTAATAGCCTCACGGACCCATCAGAAAAGCAGTCACTGGGAAGTCGTCAAGTAAGTTCAGAGTGCTGGTGAATACAAGTTTTTCATAATTCTGATTCTCTCTCAAAAACTTGAATTTTTTTCATTGGGAAGAAATACCTGTCTTTCCTTGAAACGGCAAGTTCACTGTTCATTTCTGAGAAAATGCCAGCCACATTCCCAAGTCTGGCTAACCGTGTCTGTTTGTCAAATAAATATGATGTTCCATGAAAATAATAGCTAGTTCAACTCTCAGCGCCGACCAGTCACATCCACGATTTTTCTGGAAACATCCACCACACTTTGGTATGTACTTTGAAAGTGCGTGGTTTCCACTTCCCATTTCAACACTCATAATATTTCAGGGTTGAAAAATTAAAATGGATGATTTTTTTATTGCTTCATCAAGGAAGTTAAGTGATACTGGACTTATTATTATTTCCTGTGAATGCTGAACAGTGATGAAGGTAAAATGACTGCTTGGTGCTATCAGCTTTTACACCATGAATATAACATCAATAGAGTGAAAAAAAGGGCAAATTAACATCCTAGTGCTGTTTCAAAACATACTTTTGACCTCATGGACCTCTTGGATGGGACTCACAGATTCCCAGGAACTTACAGATAACTTTTGAGAAGGCTTGCAGTGCAGTAAACAGCCTTCCATATACACAGGGTCTAAAACTGAAAGATAAAGAAGTGCCAATAGGTGTACCTTTTCAAATAGGAAGGTCCAGACCAAAAGAGCCAAAGAAGGACAAGCCAGAGACCGTCTTTCACCACAAGTCTTCTACTATTTGACTTTTTAGAAGCATTTATTAGTCTAATAAAAATTGGTAAAAACATCTAAATACTTTCCCATCAATAGACAAATACTTAGCTCCTTTCCACAAAGTTATCCCAAATATATTTTATGGGGTGGGGGGGGGGAACTCTTATATCTTGACACGCCAATGCATAGCAGTTATTATTAGACACTTACAGATGAAACATTAAAAGAAGAAGGTTGGAAAAACAAACACTGCCTCACCTCATTACACAAAACCAGAAAGCAACTAGACAACAATTGGCAAATAAAATAGAAAGCACTTCCAGAATGCCATTTCCATACAGCATCTCATAACTCTTACTAGATCCATGCTCAACATCAACATTTCTGCTAAGGTCAAAATCTCTGTAAGACACAGAAGATATTCTCTCATCAGATTCAAAACAGGTGAGGTGCACTGCAGAGCTCCAACACTGTACAAAAGCTTTCTAAACAGAGCAAAACATCCTCCTAGAAGAATTCATGATGGAACTTAGAAGAACACCATACCTGAAAAGGGGAAGTCTGGGTCAATGAAGCATTCTTTAAACTCCGCTGCTCGGCAACGAAACGAATTAGATGGTTTGTTTCAGGAAGGCCCCGAAGACCAACTGTAGAGCGCCGTCTGGATTTTTTAAGGTAGGGTGATGACTTTCCTGTAATGAAAACTCTCTTTTATGTTGGAACAAAACAAAAGGCAATCATCAGTAATCATGCCCTGAATACCCCCATGATCCACTAGCCTGAGAGAGAACATGGTAAAAAAGTGATACAGAAATCTAAATGGAAAACTGTAAGGAAGACTGGTCAAACATCATCAGTTTTTGGGTAGGGACCTTTGTTTTCACTACTGATTTATTCCATGCCCTGGAGCTGTGCCCAGAATATAGAAAGCGTTTATCAAATAGTTGTATAACACATTTGAATTAACACGCCTCATATTTTGTTTCATATTTCCTGCACAGGATTGGTATCACTTGCTTTGGACTAAGAATTTCCCTTTATGTGAATTAGTCTAATCTCCAAGGACAATCTCCCCCTTGGCACATACTTTCAAGTTCTGCTATCTCAAGACGATTTGTTTCTCCTTGATATTTGTCTACCTTCAGCACATTACCCTGAATTCCAGCTGTACACCTAAACACACAAAATAAGTCTAGCTTTCTAAAGGTCTAAGAGCGTTCTTCTTCTTCTTTTTTTTTTAAAAAAGTTGTGGCATGCAGGATCTAGTTTCCAGACCAGAGATCCAACCTTGGTCCCCTGCATTGGGAGCCTGGAGTCTTAACCACTGGACCACCAGGGAAGTACCAAGTGGGATGTTCTTGAGAAGGAAGCACAGGATGGTTTGCCACTATGGTCTTGTCTCCATTATGTGTTATTAAGCTAGTGCCCTTTGGCTTTCAAGCACATTTTCCTCCATACTTAAATGCTGTTATCTAATTCCATTCCTATTATTTGTCTTTTTCTTTCTTCTCCAGGAAAAACAGACTTCAAAAGTGAATTTTACTTCTACTCTGTAAGGGAGATAAGCCTGGGTCAATTTTCTGTTTGTAAGTTTGAAGAGGCATACCCTACTCTTTCAATTTCATATTTTCTTAGTTGCCTTTCAACTTTCTCTCATTTTTGCTATACATGACTGTTAAATGAATTACTATTTAGGGCATACACTCTCCTGTATTCCATGTGTTGAGTCAAAGAGCAATTTGCACACATATCTTTCTCCAGTTTAAATACAGAGCATAGCTGTGAATCAGGAACAACATCATCTTGGTGCCCTGGCACCCTGATCTAGTAAGTTTGAGAGCGAATCAATTTAGATACATAGCATACTAAGCTAGATGGGGTAGGTGAACAGTACAGAGTTTAATTTTTAAACTTTTAAAAGCATTGCAACAAAGGGACAACAGTTCTTACCTGAAGAGTTATTTACAAAGCTTTCAGGTGAAATTCCCAATTGCTCCACAGTTACTGTGGAAAAGTTCAAAGGTGATTTAAAAGTCTCTGTTGTGTAACAATTAGGAGTCATTTCAGCTGCCTGCTTGTGGGGAGTTACAAGCTTCCCATTTCCCAAAACTAAAGGGGTTTTTCCTGAAACAGACAACATGAGGTAGAGGTTAAACATCATTAGAAGATAAATATTTAAACCTTAAATTTCACAGAGACAAAAGATCTCTACATACCAGCGTTATTAATAGGAGACTCCTTGGTTTGAAGGGGCTCGCTCTCTTGTGAACAAGTATCCATCTAAAGAGAGAGAGGAGGAAAAAGAAAAATAACCTCACCTCCAAGATTAATGTGATTTGATTGAGATCCTCTTTCAAGACTGAATTTTAATACAATCCATGTTGTTGCTGTTTCGTCGCCAAGTCGTGTTCTTTTGTGTCCCCATGGACTGTAGCCGGCCAGGCTCCTCTTTCCATGGGATATCCCAGGCAAGAATACTGGAGTGGGTTGCCATTTCCTTCTCCAGGGGATCTTCCCGACCCAGGAAATTGAACCAGACAGCTCCTACGCTGACAGACGGATTTTTTTTTACCAGGGAAGCCCAACACAGTCTACTACACTGGCACGAAAACAGATGTCAAAAGACTACTTTAGGACCTCAAATTAAAGAGGAATGGAGGAGACTGCTCTTCGGGATGAAACGAAGCAGACCCCGTAAGCCAAGGATTTTTAACCTTAGGGAACATCAGACTCATCTGGGCACTCTGTTAGAGACGCACCTTTTGCAGACTCCCCAAAATTCAGGAGGTTTGCCCAGACCTCAGGAGTTTGCACGTTAAAAAGCACGCGGGTGATCCAGTGGAACACACTGCTGAGAAAACCCCCCGAAGAAACAGATCTGCGGCACTGTGCTGTGCTTAGTCGTGTCCGACTCTGCGACCCCATGGACTGTAGACAGCCAGGCTCCTCTGTCCATGGGACTATCCAGGCAAGAAGACTGGAGTGGGTTGCCATTCCCTTCTCCCGGGGATCTTCCCAACCCAGGGATCGAACCCAGGCCTTCCGCATTGCAGGCGGAT
The DNA here is from genome assembly GCF_000754665.1 of Bison bison bison. Taxonomy (NCBI): domain Eukaryota; kingdom Metazoa; phylum Chordata; class Mammalia; order Artiodactyla; family Bovidae; genus Bison; species Bison bison. The sequence goes on from NW_011494713.1 coordinate 6,919,525, forward strand.
TCTTTACCGTCAGAGCTACCAAGGAAGCCCTGAATCTGCACTAGTCTCTGAAATCCGAACCAGATCACTTGCCTTACCTCCCGTAGGGTTTATTTTGAACGCTACTCCGATGAATGTTGGGGCTGCCGTGCCTTCTAGATCTCGGCTCTTTGGTCCTGAAGCATTCTCTCGAGAAAACAACTATCGGCCGCCAAGCCATCCGCGGGGGGCTCCCAGATCCCCCGCCGCCAACACCCCAACCTGCGACCAGAGTCCCTTACAGCCTTCCTTCCGCGAGGGCTCGGACCGCCGCCTGATTCAAATCGCCGCCCCGCCTCCTAGGCGTCCGGGCGTTACTCTGCGAATCTCTACGCCGCCACCACATGCACGTGTGCGCGCGCACCCCGAACCCTGCCAGGCCTCTACATCGCCGTCCCAGGAACAGGAGAGGCTTCGTGGGCTCGAAGAGACACCACCACTAGCTGCCGATAACACACTGACCAAAGAGACCAGCTGTTGACCTCTGTCCGCAGGGACTACTTTCTGTGACAGCCTCGCGGAAGAGCCCTTCGGATAGTTTTTTGTGCCGTACCCCGCCTTTCGATTGGATGCTGCAAACTTCGAAAAGAATCATTGGACCAATCAGGACAGAAAAGCGGACCGGCTCTTACCCAATCAGCGAGCCCCAGCCTCAGCCGTTTCCTCTGTGGGTTGGGCGAGGGGGAGGTGTTAAAGTTGGGAGGCGCTGACTGGTTATGGATCACTTCCAGCGCTCCACCTCCTTCTCTCAAACCCCGCCTTCGTATGCAGATTACTTCTACCTGGTGTTGGCTTTGCGCCTGCTCAGTAATGCTTTGAGCCGCCGTTCGGCTCCAGGTTGAGCTCTGATTGGCTGATAACCCTTCCCTGTCGGCTAGACTGCAGCCTCTCTTCCCTCCTTCCACCTGGGTTGGGTTAGTAAGAGCCCACCCAGTGCAGGGGGATGATTGGTTGAGTGCTGCCCTGCGCTGCCGGATGATTGGCGGAGCTTAGAGTCAGTCTGGGAGAGGTGGGGGAAGGGCCCCAGACTGACTGACGAGCCCAGGGGCGGGGTGGGAAGGAGGACCGGCCAACCTTGGGGTGTGCGACGGAGTGTGCGTGCTTGTGTGTGTGTGTGTCAGTAAAGGAAGGAAGGTGGCGAAGGGAGGAGAGTCCGAGTGGGTGGAGGGAGGGGAAGGGCGGGAGAAGAAAAAGGTGGGAGGAGAGACAGGTGGGAGGGTGGCGACTCACTCAGGATCCGGTGGGGGCAACGCAATGAGGCGGGTGACCCTGTTCCTTAACGGCAGCCCCAAGAATGGAAAGGTAAGGGGGTCGGGAGGAGGCGAGGCGGGCCGGGCTGCGGGGGGCGAGGGCAGCGGAGTGCGGAGCGGGCTTGCGGGGCAGAGGGCTGAAGTTGGGGAGAGGGACTGGAAGCGGGGAGG
>NW_011494713.1:6921216-6930702 GCF_000754665.1 Bison bison bison
GCTCAAATTCCGCTTCCCACCTCCGCCAAGACCCCGCTGCCCCCCGCCCGTGGCTGCAGAAGGCGCTGGTTCCCACCTTCGTGCTGAGTAATGGTCCGCTCCAGAAAGTGTTGGTTAACAACTAAAGCATTTAAGGGTGATCAGGTGAAAACAATTAAAACTTTCTATCCGTGGCTAAGTAAAACGTTCTCTCAGCCTAAGTCGTATAGAGGGATGAAATAATAGTGACATTTTCTAGATGGCCCCCCCCCCCCCCCCCACCTTTTAGGATCCCACAGCACCACCGCCGCCAAAACTTCTGTACTCGCTTTATTAATATTTCGTACTATTTTAGTTTCTTAGAGGACTGGGACAATAGACCGAAGTGGATGGATTGGACATTACTCTTTGCTGTGTTAGGCCTTTGTTGAGGGTGTGGTGCTGAATATTTTTCCATCGCTGGAGCAAGCCAAAATGTATCCTGTTCCTTCTCAGCCCCTTGCCCCACCCATGAAAGTTGTTCGGCGTCTTTGGAAAATTTGACCGTTCAAGGCAGACATTTATGGTGTGGCTAAATGACATCTAGAAATTACTAAGCAACAGAGTCGGAGTTGAAGATTGGGCTCCCTGTCTTATCTGCCAGCATGTTTTCCGCATCTTTTGCACACACTGTAAATTTTTAAATAGCGCAGTTGTGCCACGGTATAAAAAAATGGCTTTCCAACTACTCTGCAGTTTTGAGTAAAAGTGCTCTGAAGATTTGAACCACGCTGTAGTTTTTTGACTGCAATTATCGTGTTCTTCTGGTTTTTAGAGATTTAATATTCATTAAAAGAGAAGTAGCATAAATTCAAGTAATTGAGTTTTCATAAATTCTTCACAACATTCACTTTATTTCTGACTATTAACTTTTTCTGTACCTGGTTTGTCTGTTGATAACTACTACTCATAACCCAAAACCTATGTTGTTACTGAAAGAAATATTTAGTATATCCAAAGTTAAAATTGTAGTATGTTCTTGAAAACAGGCCTGTGACTGACCCTTTTCTTCAACGTCTCTGCTATGTTATTTCATGGAAGACAAGATGTTTAGACCCAGCCATAAATTTTTAACTACTTCTCCTGAAACTACTGAGTTTTATTCTTGTCAAAAATTGGCTGGCTTAGTCTTGCCATATTTTTATTAAGGTGGCTTTTTTTTTTTTTTTTAAATGTACTTTTGACTAGGTTAGCTTTTTGGATTTAAATATTAGTTTACTTAAATATTTTGCTAGAGAATCTCGGAAATTGGAAAAAACTTCTCAAATAGTTAATTACAAACATTATAAAAACTCATATTGGAAAAGGCTAATATGATTCAATATTGAAAGTTAAGTCAGGGGCTTCCCTGGTGGTCCAGTGGTTAGGATTCCATGCTTTCACAGCCGAGGGTGCAGGTTCAATCCTTGATCAGGGAACTAAGATCCCACAGGCAGTGCGAATCAACAAAAAAAAATTAAAAAGACATGTGATAATCTTTACTGCTTAACTGAAAAACATATTCTGTGCCAAAGTTTTCAGTGTTTCCTCCCCTCCCCTTAAACTGATTAAAAAAAAAAATACTGATTTTAAAAAATTACTCTTATTTGACCAAAGAGAGCAGAATAATACATAACAGCCTGCATTTTTGTATAGATGAAGTGACTGTACTTAGCCGGGGTTGGCATGATCTTGACATGATTTTCATGAAACTGAAACAGAGCACTACTGCAAGATAAACAGTTTGGTCTCTTGTCCACCAGTTGGAATATCTGTGTCACTTTCATTATCTCCATACTTACCTAGCTTCTGTTTTTGTTATCCGGCCCTAAGAGTAATGCCTGTTTTTTTTTTTCACATAAGTTTCCCTCCTTTAAAGCTTGTTGAGCAATTGCCAACACTGGGTGGTGAAGCTTGGGGTTGGGAAGGCAGAGTCACTGCAGATTGTTGTTCAGTCGCAAAGTTGTATCCAACTCTGCATTTTTTAGTCACTGTCATTTCAGTTCAGTTCAGTCGCTCAGTCATGTCCGACTCTTTGCAACCCCATGAATCACAGCACGCCAGGCCTCCCTGTCCATCACCATCTCCTGGAGTCCACTCAAACTCATGTCCATCGAGTCGGTGATGCCATCCAGCCATCTCATCCTCTGTCGTCCCCTTTTCCTCCTGCCCCCAATCCCTCCCAGCATCAGTCTTTTCCAATGAGTCAACTCTTCGCATGAGGTGGCCAAAGTACTGTAGTTTCAGCTTTAGCATCATTCCTTCCAAAGAACACCCAGGGCTGATCTCCTTTAGTCATTGTAGAGGACAACATATGCTCACCACGACTTTTGACTTTGTATATTGAGTAAACGGAAGTATACTGAATGTTTTGATGTTGAAGACAGGTTGTGGGGAGGGGTAAGTTGTGCCTTCATTAAAGTGATGCTTTCCCAAGTAAGGTTGTCTACCTCACAGGGCGTGCAAGAGGATCCAGTAATTTAAGAAGAAATACTACACCTTTTAAGTTTTTTTTTGTTTTTACTTAAAGATACAAAATTACATCAAGACTTGATTTGGCCAATCTTGAAGGACACAGGTGCTTTTAGTCATTGAGTGCGTCAACTGGTTGGCTGCTCCCTAAATGTTTATTGTTCTTTGAAATAGTAGCCAATGATAATCGGATGAGATCATCCCAATTAGCAAGACATTTAAAAATATTTTCCAGCACACAAAAATCACTTTAGACTTTTTTTTCTTTTAATGTTTAAAGTCAATCTTATATTTGGCAGGAGTTCACTAAATTTAATGATATATATTTAAGGGATTTTTACTGGTTGACTCATTGTCTTAAGTCATTAAAAGTCCTTTTCTCATTTGGGAAATTATGTTTTCCCTGCCAGTGGTGTATACTTTGTAAATTAGTTTAACCTCTGAGCCACCGGGAAGTAAATGAATACGTGGATATTTGAGTATATCCCCCCAAGTGTTTCATGGATGGGTGCCTAGTCAAAAGAACTTGAAGGCCATATTTCTAAAAAATTGGACTCTTTAAATTTTCATTTTTTTAAGTTGCTACCAGAGTCAGGTTTGAATCTTTTCATCCTTTCTCCACATGCCTCGGAATTCCCGTTCTCTTAATATTCTCTGTAACAGTTGGCATCAAGGAATTTGAAATGAGAATGCAGTGAGTGGCTTCTTAGCTACCTGATGTCAGTTCCATGTTTCTGAGCGTTGTGGACTTAAGTTGCTTTTTCTTTCTTCAGAATATTCAACCAGGCTTTTTGTATACCTTATTCATTGATTAAATTAAATCAGCAGTGACTGAGTACTGTCATATGAAGCACCATGCCAGGCACTGCAGCCATAGTGGGATGTGAAATAGATCTTAATTCTGTGCCGATGTTTACAATCTTGGCCCAAGACCTGTTTAAATCTGGCTTTAGAATTAAGTCAGAAATATGTTGTTAGTAAGTATCCAGAGTTGAATTTGTTGTATTAAGTTGAAGAAAGATGAAAAATCTATGTAAAGCTTACGCATATTGAAATCAAAATAATAAGAAACTTGCTTTCTGGATTTGCGTTCTCCATTGAATACATTTCTAAGAATTCATCCATATTGTTCCACATAGTGATAGTTTAGTCATTTTCACTCCTTTATAATAATTATGCAAATTATATACAAATACTATCACAATTTACCCATTCTCCTGTCAATGGACAGTTGGGGTGTTTATTTTCTTTATACTTTGCTATGAAGTTGATAGTCCTGAATAGTGTGGCATAGCCTGGTGCGCATGTGCAAGTGTCTTTCTAGGGGAATGGTTTGCACACTTGAGCATGCATTGGAATCACCTGGAGAAACTGATCAACTATTGCTAGGCCCACCCCCAGGGGCTTCCCAGGTGGCTCAGCGGTAAACAATCCGCCTGCTAATATAGGAGACTCGAGATGCAGGTTCCATCCCTGGGTTGGGAAGATCATCTGGAGTGAGGAAATGGCAACCCACTCCAGTATTCCTGCCTGGAAAGTTCCATGGACAGAAGAGCCTGGTAGGTTATAATCATGGGTTGCACAGAGTCGAACACTGGGCCACAGAGCACACACCACCCCCAGAGCTGTAAATTCCCAGGGTCTGAGTTAAGGCTAGGAGTTTAATTTTTAATCTACCCCTTAATGATCCTAACGCTGTTGGTTTAGAGAACTCACTTTCGAGAACCACTGCTCTAGGGTTGTAATTATTGGATGTTAGTTTTTGTGAATGTTTAGTTTTTTTAAGAATGTCAAATTTTTCAAAGTCATTGCAATAATTTATATCCCATGAGCATGGCATAAATCTTCTCGTTAATCCATATGCTCTTCAACGCCTGTGTGTGTTTGTGTTTAAAAATTTGGAATATTTTAATATGTCTTAGAGTCATCATTTTTAGAAATAAAATAATTTTAATTTTTTAAAATGTATGAAGCTGAAAGGGTAGATAACTTCATTCTACATTTAGTTATTGTGACTGGTGGGCCAGTTGGGTAAATTGACTTTCATAAATCCAGTACGTGTTTATTGATTGTATATTATGTAATAGGTACTGTGGGCGTGTAAGAAAAACACGTTTTAAATATAGGTTTTACTTTGTAAATTTGAATAGCATAGGTTACGATTTGAGAACAATGTTTAAAGGTAAACTAAACTTCATTAAACTGATATGTCCTGGTAGGCATTTTTTACTTTCCTAGTCGGTGGATAGCTTTCATTTGTAATGGGATCTGAACTTTAGAAAGAATTAAGTTAAACACTAGTATAATCTAGTGGCCATAAAGTTTAATAGACATACTTCTCAATTTTCTCCATTGAATGCTTCCATTCAAAGTATAGTGCCTAGGTTATTAAAATGGTTAATCATAGTGACATGAAAACTTGAAGTCCACACTAGGAAGTATAACACACATGAAACAGATAGCCATTGTAAGCATGAACATTTTATAAATGCTTGGCCTCTCTGAGGACTGGAGTAATAAGCTTAGTAAGTAACAGAATTCATATCCATGACATACAAGCTTTCCAACGTCACCTTTTCTCAACAGTGTTGATAGATAATGAAAGGTATATATGTAGCCTGTTTGAATCTCACCAACTTAAAATCTTTTCCAGGTGTATCACATTTTAAAAATTGCATCCCATTTTAAAATCTGATATCTCATTGGCTTATATAAAAGATTTTAAGTATTATGTCTGCAATCGTACTTGTGAGTTATTTGTTAGTATACTCAAGAGAGTCAGCTAAAGCAATTTTGTTGAAAACAAATGCTGCAATTGCCTTTCAAACGAAAAACAAGTATATTGGCCCAACTTAAAGGGAATTTTCAAATATTCAGTACTGTAAAATTCTTGCCAGTAATTTCAGTGCTGTTTTCTCTCATCGATGGCCCTTTGGTGATCTCATTTAAAAAACGTTGTCCATTACCAGATTACTTGTCAATTGCTAAAATAATTCTTATTTGTAAATCTAGTATCTAGAGCTATGGAAACTGTAAGTTATAACTTTTTTCTCTTTTTGCATAAAAGATGTTCATTGTAACAAGTCTGGAGTACAAAAAGTCTCACAAGATAAGTGAACCGTAATTCTACTATCCAAAAATGACCACTTTCCATAGTTACATGAACTCTATGAACATTACTTTAGAATTGCATTTCTGCTGTGTACTTTGTTTTTTACCTAATGTCAGTGGAAAAGACTTAAATATAATTGACTCACACAAAAAGATGCATCCTCATTCAGCATTCTGAAAGCAATGAAAATTTCATCTGACATTCAGGAAACATTTATCAGAGTCCTATTATGAGCCAGATACTTACTGTGACACTTAAGAGGATCCTTCTTTTTAAACTGGCTGCATTTTGTGTGTGTGTGTGTGTGTGTGTGTGTGTGTGTGTGTGTGTGTGAGTGAGAGAGTGTCAAGAGATGTGGGTTGTACAGGGAGGTACTTCTTCAACAATTACAGGGGCTTGTTGGTTACCTAAATTCACAGAACAAATAATGACTTTTTACAAACTAAAAAATTTTTATTAAAACTTTACAGCCTCAATAGGAAGTCATGTTAGAAAAAATTTGGTCAAATGATAAATTGTGTTCAGTACTATGTTAGGCCTTATTTAAGTCATAAAGGCAAACGTAATTTGTGTCTGGAATGTGCTCATTAATAGTTCTACAGCCTACAAAAAAAACACCTGTTGTATTTTGATTGCCTTGTAATTGCCAAACTGTGTGGTGTGTGGCTTTTTTTTAACCTTATTTTTACCTTATAATGAAATTTTACTTCAGTGGGAAATGAAAGATGGCAACTACTCCACCTTCTGTACAAAAAGGATTTAAGTTGGACTCTACTACTTTGTTATCGTGAGTTGCTGTGACATGGTCAAGCTTAACAATTAATATATCTGGTTCTTTGTTCTCCATTTTATTCTGCTCTTTGAAACAGTAGTATTCAAAGAACTTCTGTGATGAAGGAAAACTTCCATATCTGTGCTGTTCAATATGGTAACCACCAGCCATTGTGGCTGCTGATCACTTGAAATATGGCTGATGTAACTGATGAACTTAACTTTTATTGTAATTAGTTGTAATAAAATTAAATAGCCTCTGGAGAAGGAAATGGCAACCCACTGTACTATCTTTGCCTGGGAAACTCCATGGAAAAGAAAAAATTATTATGCCTGATTATTTTCTTTATTATGGTAAGGTGGAAATACAGCATCCCAAAATGTATGAGATGCAGCAAAAGCAGTTCTACGAGAGAAGTTAGTAGTGATAAATGCTTACATTAAAAAAAAAAAACAACACAAGATCTTTAATAACTAACGTAAAAAATTTAATAGCCTCTCATAGCTAGGTACTTCCAAGTTTGACAGCATGGCTTTCAAATGTGGTAGGTGCCCTTTATTTTCATGAGGAAACAGCTGACCCACAGAAAAAAATCAAGTCAATCATATGGAAGTAGAAAACAATTTAATTTGTAGTTTTGAAAAAAAAATAAGTTGTATAAAATGGTATGCTCTACTATTTAAATTCAGGAGCATTATATAGAGAGATACATTAAATTTTCATCATTTTATGTTGCTTGAGGGAGAGAAGTAAAAAGAAATGGGGTGGAGAAAGTTGATCTTAGGGCAAGGAGGGGATAATGTCAGGCAAAATAAAGCCATGTGAAGATACACAAGAAGCAGAGAGCCAAGTGACCAACCAAAGCAAATTCAGAACAACTTTTACAGCCTGGGAACTGCTAGGAGAGTAGGAAAATCTTTCTGTCATCAGCATTCTTGTCATAGTTGCTGTTATACTAAGAATTTTCTAGATCTTTCTCCTTCTCTGGAACTTTGTGTCTGACAGAATTACAGGCTCTGCTGCAAACGTGAAAAATGATATGAAACAGAAGGGACATATTTTCTTCAGGATACAATCATTTATGGCATGTCTGCAGTGTACATTCTTTCTCCAGAAAGAATGAAGGGATGGAGCCAAAGCAAAAACAACACCCAGTTGTGAATGGGACTGGTGATGGAAGCAGGGCTCGATGCTGTAAAAAGCATTACTGCATAGGAACCTGGAGTGTTAGGTCCATGAATCAAGGCAAATTGGAAGTGGTCAAATAGGAGATGACAAGAGTAAACATCGACATTCTAGGAATCGGTGAACTAAGATGGACCGAAATGGGTGAATTTAACTCAGATGACCATTATATCTACTACTGTGGGCAGGAATCCCTTAGAAGAAACAGTAGCCATCATAGTCAACAAGAGAGTCCGGAATGCAGTACTTGGATGCGATCTCAAAAACGACAGAATGATCTCTATTCGTTTCCAAGGCAAACCATTCAGTATCATGGTAATCCAAGACTATGCACCGACCAGTAACATGGAAGAAGCTGAAGTTGAACGGTTCTACGAAGACCTACAAGACCTTTTAGAACCAACACCCCAAAAAGATGTCCTTTTCATTATAGGGGACTGGAATGCAAAAGTAGGAAGTCAAGAAACTCCTGGAGTAACAGGCAGATTTGGCCTTGGAGTACAGAATGAAGCCGGCAAAGGCTAAGAGTTCTGCCAAGAGAACACACTGTTCATAGCAAACACCCTTTTCCAACAACACAGGAGAAGACTCTACACATGGACGTCACCAGATGGTCAACACTGAAATCAGATTGATATATTCTTTGCAGCCAAAGATGGAGAAGCTCTATACAGTCAGCAAAAACAAGACTGGTATCTGACTGTGGCTTGGATCATGAACTCCTTATCGCCAAATTCAGAATGAAATTGAAGAAAGTGGAGAAAACCACTAGACCATTCAGGTATGACCTAAATCAAATCCCTTATCCCTAAATCAAATACAATGGAAGTCAGAAATAGATTTAAGGGACTAGATCTGATAGACAGAATGCCTGAGGAACTATGGATGGAGGTTTGTGACATTGTACAGGAGACAGGAATCAAGAGCATCCCCAAGAAAAAGAAATGCAAAAAAGCAAAACAGGTATCTGAGGAGGCCTTACAAATAGCTGTGAAAAGAAGGGAAGCAAAAAGCAAAGGAGACAAGGGAAGATATACCCATTTGCATGCAGAGTTCCAAAGAATAGCAAGGAGAGATAAGAAAGCCTTCCTCAGCAATCAATGCAAAGAAATAGAGGAAAACAACAGATGGGAAAGACTAGAGATCTCTTCAAGGAAATTAGAGACACCAGGGGAACATTTCATGTAAAGATGGGCACAATAAAGGACAGAAATGGTAGGGACCTAACAGAAGCAGAAGATATTAAGAGGTGGCAAGAATACACAGAAGAACTGTACAAAAAAGATCTTCACGACCCAGATAATCATGATGGTGTGATCACTCACACTCACCTATAGCCAGACATCCTGGAATGTGAAGTCAATTGGGCCTTAGGAAGCATCACTACGAACTAAGCTAGTGGAGGTGATGGAATACCAGTTGAGCTATTTTAAATCCTGAAAGATGACTCTGTGAAAGTGCTGCACTCAATATGCCAGCAAATTTGGAAAACTCAGCAGTGGCCACAGGACTGGAAAAGGTCCATTTTCATTCCAATCCCAAAGACAGGCAATGCCAAAGAATGCTCAAACTACCACACAATTGCACTCATCTCACATGCTAGTAGAGTGATGCTCAAAATTCTCCAAGCCAGGCTTCAGCAATATGTGAACCGTGAACTTGCTGATGTTCAAGCTGGTTTTAGAAAAGGCAGAGGAACCAGAGATCAAATTGCCAACATCTGCTGGATCATCGAAAAAAGAAGAGAGTTCCAGAAAAACATCTATTTCTGCTTTATTGATTATGTGGACTATGTGGATCACAATAAACTGGAAAATTCTGAAAGAGATGGGAATACCAGACCACCTGACCTGCCTCTTGAGAAATGTGTATGCAGGTCAGGAAGCAACAGTTAGAACTGGACATGGAACAACAGACTGGTTCCAAATAGGAAAAGGAGTACGTCAAG
>NW_011494713.1:6930927-7008808 GCF_000754665.1 Bison bison bison
AGCTTCTTGATGAAAGTGAAAGGGGAGAGTGAAAAAGGGCTTAAAGCTCAACATTCAGAAAACTAAGATCATGGCATCCGGTCCCATCACTTCATGGCAAATAGATGGGGAAACGGGAAACAGTGGCTGACTTTATTTTTCTGGGCTCCAAAATCACTGCAGATGGGGATTGCAGCTGTGGTACATATACACAATGGAGTATTACTCAGCCATTAAAAAGAATACATTTGAATCAGTTCTAATGAGGTGGATGAAACTGGAGCCTATTATACAGAGTGAAGTAAGCCAGAAGGAAAAACACTAATACAGTATACTAACGCATATATATGGAATTTAGAAAGATGATAACAATAACCCTGTGTATGAGACAGCAAAAGTGACGCTGATGTATGGAACAGTCTTATGGACTCTGTGGGAGAGGGAGAGGGTGGGAAGATTTGGGAGAATGGCATTGAAACATGTAAAATATCATGTATGAAACGAGATGCCAGTCCAGGTTCAATGCACGATACTGGATGCTTGGGGCTGGTGCACTGGGATGACCTGGAGGGGTGGTATGGGGAGGGAGGAGGGAGGAGGGTTCAGGATGGGGAGCACATGTATACCTGTGATGGATTCATTTTGATGTTTGGCAAAACTAATACAATTATGTAAAGTTTAAAAATAAAATAAAATTTAAAAAAGGCATAAAATTAAAAGACGCTTACTCCTTGGAAGAAAAGTTATGACCAACCTAGACAGCATATTAAAAAGCAGAGACATTACTTTGCCAACAAAGATCCATCTAGTCAAGGCTATGGTTTTTCCAGTGGTCACATATGGTTGTGAGAGTTGGACTATAAAGAAAGCTGAGCACCGAAGAATTGATGCTTTGAACTGTGGTGTTGGAGAAGACTCCTGAGAGTCCCTTGCGAGGGACTGTGAGGAGATCCATCCAGTCCATCCTAAAGGAGATCAGTCCTGGGTGTTCATTGGAAGGACTGATGCTGAAGCTGAAACTCCAATACTTTGGCCACCTGATGCAAAGAGTTGACTCACTGGGAATGATCCTGATGCTGGGAAAGATGAGCGCAGGAGGAGAAGGGGACGAGGGAGGATGAGATAGTTGGTTGGCATCACCAACTCCGTGGACATGGGTTTGGGTGGACTCCGGGAGTTGGTGATGGACGGGGAGGCCTGGCGTGCTGCGTGGTTCATGGGGTCGCAAAGAGTTGGACACGACTGAGCAACTGAACTGAACTGCAGTGTACAAAAGACTATGCCAAGTGCTTTGCGTGATTATTTTCTTTATTATGGTAAAATATGCATAACATAAAAGTGCCATTTGAGCCATTTTGAGAACACATTTCATCAGCATTAAGTATATTCACAATGTATATAACCTGACCACTTTTTATTTTCAAGACTTTTGCATCATCCCAAACAGGATCTATGTACCCGTTAAGCAGTAACTCTTCATTCCCCCTTCTGCTCAGGTCATCTTTGTTTTTTTACTTTCTATCTCTATGAATTTGCCTGTTCTAAGTACTTCAAATAAGTGGAATCATGTGATATTTGTCCCTTTTTTTGGTCTGGTTTATTTCACTTAGAGTAATGTTTTCAAGATTCATCTATGTTGTAGCATGTGTCAGATTGTATTCCTTTTTATAGCTGAATGATATTCCATTGTATGAAAATACCATGTTTTGTTTATCCTTGTGTTTATGAGCACTTGGATTGTACATTATTTTTAATAATCCACCTTGTTCCTTTTAAACTGTTTGCCTACAGCCTTTCCCCTAAGTGCCACAACTTGGCAACACTTCTCATAGGTTATGATCCAAAATAAAAGAGTTGGAATCTCTGTACTGTGCTGTTGAGAGATTGGGCACTCCTATATTGGCAGGCAACCCCCCTGTGCTCGATTATTCATTTACTTAACAAAAAATTCAGTCTACTATATTCCAGTGACCAGTGAACAAATGACCAGCTCTGGTTCACATTTCACATGACACCTGTATCCAGTATTTTATGGGAAGTCTGTTTCAAGTCATGCTTCAGGTTCAGCTCCTCACCTACTTTTTATTCATAATTCTCAGAGATCTCATAGTGGTACAACTCTACAACAAAGCCACTGGAAGCGTATAGTTACAGTTAGGATCAGAGCCAAAAATTCACTCCGTGTGAATAGTCTCAACCTCTTACATGAGCAGTTGCATGTGTGTTGCACTAGTATCAGACTGCCTGGTTTAAAGGAGAATGGAGCAATTCATTGTAACCCAGCCCTGTGCTGTATTTAGTCCAAATCTGGCTTTTATAAAATAATACAATTATTGAAGTTAGATGAAGTGGGAAGTTGTTAACTGTTTATAAGATACTTGATATGGTAAATGTTTTAATAAGCAGTAAGTTTCTTTTTTTTTTTTTAATCATTCATTTTACAAAGAAGTCATGTAAAAGCAACAACATAAAGACTTAATAGGTCCCAGGTACTTTGCAAAGCTCTGATCATGCATTAATTCATTTCATTCTCCTGATGACTTTCTGATGCAGGTGCACACTATTCATTTCTCCTTAAAGCCACACAAGCATGAAGAGGTCAATTTTTCTTGAGCTGACAGCTAGGAAATGGCAAAATCTAAATTCAAGTGTGGGTCTCTTTTAGATCAGAACTGGAGCACTGTTTAACGTACTATAAGATTGTATCAGTAGTTTGGTTTTAGTTAGAGCTGATTTCTCTAGTTTCAGATTTCAACAGTATTGTGGCACTGAGTAAATATTTGAGTCATCAAAAGGAGAGAGAGACTGTTAACACGTTATTGACCAGGGGAATTTTACAGAAATTAACACCTGTGGCAGACTTCGCAGGTGGAGTGCCTGTCAATGCAGGGTACACGAGTTTGATCCCTGGGTTGGGATGATCCTCTGGAAAAGGAAATGGCAGCCCATTCCAATATTCTTGCCTGGGAAATCCCATGGACAGAGAAGCCTGGCAGGCTACAGTCCACGGAATCACAAAGAGTTGGATGTGACTGAGCATGACATCTCAGGTCAATAATGTGTTAAGGATCTCTCAAAATCTTTTTATGTGATAATCTGATTTTTTTTAAAAAAATCTCATTTATAGTGTGGTGGTTTGTAATTTGGAAGTGACAAAATTGATTGTGTAAGTTGTTCAAATTAATCTGGTGTGTTTACAGGTGGTCGCTGTATATGGAACTTTATCTGATTTGCTTTCTGTGGCCAGCAATAAACTCGGCATAAAAGCCACCAGTGTGTATAATGGGAAAGGTGGACTGATTGATGATATTGCTTTGATCAGGTAACCTTCACCTTTTTATTAGCTGTCTACAGTGTACCCTCAGCTTCTTGATGCTTTGCTATCCCCCTTAAGTGGTAGTTAATCCCTATTAAGAATACAGGATTTTGGCAAATGATTGACTGGAATTTACTCTTTGGAATTTAAATAGTTTGGACTTAGGGTGCATTGATCAGCTGGAAAACCCTGAGTACATTCCAGTATACTCATAGTCTTTCTGCAGAGTCCATATATGCTTGTGAGGACCTCTTTATATTACTAGAAATGGATCTAGTAAGATATGAATTATTAATGTTAGAAATTTAATTGTTCTCCTTTATGTGGTACTTCTTATTGTTCAATTCATTTCCTAAGAGCGCTTTTGAATTTTATAAGCGTCATGGAGAGCTACTCTGGGGAAGACTTACCAAAAGTAAGATAGAATGTTAACTATAGTTAACTTACCCATGATCCACCATGATAGCGGTTTTGGTTGGTTTGTTTTGGGGTTTTGTTTTTTAAGTGTGCCAGGCATATTTTAAAACCAGTGTCCAGTTCACCTCATTCCATCCTCATGGGATCATAGACTTTTGGAGCAGGAGTCGGCTTAAAGAAGGTGGAATGGGAGCAGATACTAAGTACTGCCGCTGTGCTAGTTAGTTGTATTTGCTTTACCCACGTTACCTCATTTAATTGGCAAAGGCATGGGCTTTTTAAACATGATGTTGTGAAGATGATGCTCTAAATTATGGTAGTATACAAAATTTAATTTTCATTTAAACCCATCTTAGAATAACATTTCAGCACAACATACTGCCTTTAAACACTTCTGGCCCCTTTGTTTTATGCATGAGGAAACTAACATCTGAAAAGTAGAAGGACTTACCCAGGTCATATGGTTTAATAGTTGACTCTGATTAATGAGAGGAAAACACATTTTTATATTACCCTTAAAAAATTAACTGGCATGGTGAACAAGCAGAAAAGGTTATAAGCTTAAAAGATACAGATTTAAAAGTCCAAAGAAATTGGGAGAATTTCTTAGTTTTTAAGTATTTATCTCCCAGCTTTGGTTTCTTTGGATTATCACATTGTTGAATGATATATCAACCTTAATTTCTCCTGAGGAAACACACTCTGCTTCCAAGGAAAGTTCTGTGTTCCTGTGATGTGTTATTTAGAAATATAATTTATACTTTAGAATTAAAAATTTCTACAACATAGGTTATAATCGAAGGAGGTCATAACTGAAACCTTCTGAACTATAGAATACGTACTGTTTAGAACTCAAATTGAGTTCTGCCAGAGGGGAAGGAGGTTCGGATTAGGAGGTATAAACTTCCACACAAAATAGATAAGTCACAGGCATGTAATTTGTACCACAAAGAATACAGTCAGTAATACTGTAATAATTTTGTATGGGGACAGATGGTTATTTATTGTGGAGTAGCCATCAGATGGTAGACTTATTGTAGAGATCATTTCATATATTTCATTGTCAAATCACTGTATTGTACACTTGAAACTAACATAATATTATACATCAACTATACTTCAATTAAAAGCTTCAATTAAAAAGGATAAGAAATAGCATTTATGTATATTGTATCATATCTACCTGTTTAATAATTTGTGGTTCACAATATAAGCTCTGATAATTTATTTATACTAATGGTGAAGTGGGGCAGGGGAGGATAAACACTGATAATCCAGATGTTCGGATTATTTGTTTATATAGGTAAATATATTTAGGTATTTATTTTTATAGGTTATATTTAGGTAAATATAGTGTATTAGTGTTTATAGGTGTGTTACTTCCAACTATATTCTTCCAAGATATAATATGAAAATTTATTTTCATTACCAAAGCAAAGAACAGCTGATGATGTGGGAGAAAACCCTAATAATTTTTTTTAGGGTTACAGAAATAAAAGTGAAAAAAGAAGAGTTGGCTATAGTTTTAATCATATCCTTTGAGCATAACAGTATATTTTTCAATTGATGAGAAAGCTGAATTCACATAACTTGTATAGTGGGTTTGTTTTTATTTCCATTTCAAAAGTACTTTCATGTGCAGAATCTTCTTTGAATTTAAATCCAGAAACAGTTAAGTCAGAGGGTTAAGCACTTTGAATTTTATGAAAGTCACAGAGACCTACTTTGGTGAAAGCTTGCTAAATAAGTAAATCAAGTTAACTCATCAGTGATCTACCACAACAGTGGCTTTTGGTGTTTTTTTTTTTAATACCCAAGGCAGATTTATCCCTTTAAATAAGTGTCTAGTGAACCTTGTTTCATTCTCATCAGATCATAGAATTTAGAAGCAGGAAGAGGCTGAAGTAACCTGGGTTTAAACAGAAAGCATTAGAAACTTGGTCAACTTCTTTACATCATAGATAGCAAAACCTATCTTCTATAATATTCTCTATAATGTAGACCCTCTAGTCAACAGATAATTAATGTGATTTCTGGATTTTGATGGTGGCTTTTTAAATTTTGATTTCCCCAGGGATGATGATGTTTTGTTTGTGTGTGAAGGAGAACCATTTATTGGTAAGTGACTCCCTTAAAAGCCAATTTTGTCTGCCAAAATAGAGATGAAATTTCAAATATTTTACCTGGCTTTACTAAGCCAAACATTAAAAAGTATCTTGTGGCAGTATTCAGCTCTTCATAGCTCTTTGGATTCTGCATTGGGGTTGGGGGAATGTGAAAGTAAATTTCTGACTTAAATTAGATGATCATATTTTAGTATGGATACTTCATCTTTTATGTGTTTTTAAAATGCTCTAGATGTGCACATATCCATTAATTATGCCACAATAAGGTAGTTTTGATTTTAGAACTCTGTTTTCTTGAAATTTTCTCTGATAGTAGTTACCAAGTCTCTCTCTTGTGTTACATATTTTTAAGCATGTATAGGTTGCAGAGGGCTTCCCTGGTGGCTCAGTGGTAAAGAATCCACTTGACAGTACAGGAGACATGGGTTCGATGCCTGGGTCGGGAAGATCCCCTGGAGAAGGAAATGGCAACCCACTCCACTGTTCTTTCCTGGGAAATCCCACTGACAGAGGAGCATGGTTGGCTACTGTCTTGGAGTTAGAATTAGACATGACTGAGCAACTAAACAACAGATTGCTTGCAAAAGTAATGTTTGACAATCATTCACAACAGAAAAATCAGTCAAAGATGCCAGTATCAACCACACACATTCATACACATATATACATACTACCCTTTAATTTTGAAGAAAGCAGGTACAGTGTATATCTCAAAAGAAAGAGCCTGAGGCTTAAATAAGGTAAATATTCTTTAATGAGTATCTGACATAGTTTCAGACAATCACACTATGAATATTTAAGTATTTTTTAAGCCTTCTCAATATTTGTGTTTATTGAGTGGAGGTAGTTCTTAGGATCATCATATGGCAACTTAGAAGTAAGTGCATATTCTCTGTCTTTGCCTTAAGGCTGTGAACAAAAAATTTTTCTCATCTTTTTTTACCTGTTAACCTAACAGAGTGGCAGGTAGTAGTCACTTGATTGAGTCATTGCATACAAATAAACAATAAAAAGTGATTTAGTGTTTTTGTTTCATCATTCCGAGCTTTTAGAGTTAAAAATATTGGGTATGTTTTCATCCTCTGCATTTATTGATACCTAGATTATTTTACTTTTGACCAGTGGAAATCCCTTGAAGTTTTCCTCTTATACAAACCTGTTAGTCTTTTACAGATTCCTTACTGTCTGGAATAGCAAAATGTTCATCTGATACTTCTCTTGTCCTAAACCCAGATCAGTTTTTTATTATTGGAAACCTTCATATCTTTTAGTGGAAAATGTCATTTCAAGACACAATCTGGGTACTAGGGAGGCTCATTGCTCCTGAGTTCATCATCGTTACTAGGTTTTTTGGTGAACAAAATTTGAAATACATAGCTAGTGGATAAGATTCATATGTAATAAATGTTATATTATAGAAAGCTTTATATCATATATAACATAGATAAAACACCTCAAGAAAGTGACTCAGTTGTGTCTGACTCTTTGCGACCCCATGGACTGTCCTTGGAATTCTGCAGGCAAGAATACTGCAGTGGGTAGCCATTCCCTTCTCCAGAGGATCTTCCCAACCCAGGGATTGAACCCAGGTCTCCCACATTCCAGGTGGATTCTTTATCAGCTGAGCCACCAGGAAAGCATGGGTTCATGCTTTGGTTTATAATTAGGATTATAAGATTTTGTTTTGCATCGAGAATATATTTTGCAAACTTTTACACTGATACCAAAGCCAGGCAAAGACACTACAAGAAAATTGCAAATATCCTGTATGAATACTGACATTAAAATCCTGAGCAAAATATGAGCAAACCAAAGAAGTATATTGAAAGGGTTATACTCTATGACCAAGTGGGATTTATTCCTGGAATTTGAAAATGGGCCAACAGACAAAAAGGAATCAATCTGATATGTCACCTTAGTAGAATGAAGGAAAACCCCCAAAATATCTCCACTGATGCAATGAAAGATTTTTGACAAAATTCACATCTTTTCACAATAAAAACACTTAGTAAGTTTCCTTCTATTTCTAGTTTGTTATGATAAAGGCCATATATGAAAAACCCACAGCTACCAACATACACAGTGGTGAAAGACAAAGTTTTTCCACTAGAATTAGGAACAATGCCCACTTTTGCAACTTCAGATTGATATTATATTAGAGGTTTTAGCCAAATCAAACGGGCAAGAAGTAAAATTATTTCTATTCTCAGATAACATGATCTTGTATTTAGATAAACCCTAAACAGACATGAAGTTAGAGCTAATAAATGAATTCAGCAAACTTCCAAGAGTCAAAATCAACACACAAAAATCAGTTGTATTTCTATATACTAGCAATGAACAATCCGAAAATATATACTTAAACAGTTCAATTTACAATAGCATAAAAATAAAATGCTTAGGAATGAATGTAACCCCTATCAAAATCTAAATAATGATGAAGCTTTGAAACTAGGGAGTGGTGGTGGTTGTACAACATTGTGAATGCACTAAATGCCACCTAATGGTACACTTAAAATGCTTAATCATGTTTCGTCTGGGCAATATTCCAACTTGTGTCTTTTTCTTGTTTCCTCCCAGCATTTTACTTTTAGAATATTTCAGTAAACATCCATATACTCATCACCTAGATTCTACTCATTAGCAGTTTACTATTCTTCATTATTCTTTGTTGCATAATGATCCATGTTTCTACCAGTCCATTTTATTTTTTGATGCATTTCAAAGAGATTGTCATTATCAATACACTTCACCCCTGAACATTTCAGCTACATATGATCAACTAGAGCTCAATATGTTTTACATATTTTTGAGTTAAACTTGCATAAAATGCATAAATTTTAAGTGTATCTTACTGAGTGTTGACAAATGTACCCATCTGTGTAACCCAAACCCCTATCAAGATAAGAATGTTACAATCATCCTAGAAATTTGCCTCAGGCTCTTTCTTAGTCCCACCCTACCCCACCAGAGACAACTACTAATTTTGTCCCTACCATACAATAATTTCCCCTATTATATAAACCTTCATATAGTTAGAATTACAGAACATGTATTCTTTTGTATGAGGCTTCTGTCATTCAATATGATGTCTTAAGAACTGATTCTCTTTTCAATTCAGTTCAGTAGCTCAGTCCTGTCCGACTCTTTGCGACCCCATGGACTGCAGCATGCCAGGCTTCCCTATCCATCACCAACTCCCGGAGCCTACTCAAACTCATGGCCATTGCATCGGTGATGCCATCTAACCATCTCATCCTCTGTCGTCCCCTTCTCCCGCCTTTATCTTTTCCAGCATCAGGGTCTTTTCCAGTGAGTCAGTTCTTCAGATCAGGTGGCCAAAGTATTGGAGTTTCAGCTTCAGCATCAATCCTTCCAATGAATATACAGGACTGATTTCCTTTAGGATTGACTGGTTGGATCTCCTTGCAGTCCAAGGGACTCTAAAGGGTCTTCTCCAACACCACAGTTCAAAAGCATCAATTCTTTTGTGCTCAGCTTTGGTTATAGTCCAACTCATATCCATACATGAATACTGGAAAAACCGTAGCTTTGACTAGATGGACCTTTGTTGGCAAAGTAATATCTTTGCTTTGAATATGCTATCTAGGCTGGTCATAGCTTTTCTTCCAAGGAGCAGGTGTCTTTTAATTTCATGGCTGCAATCACCATCTGCAGTGATTTTGGAGCCCCCCAAAATAGCCACTGTTTCCACTTTTCTCCATCTGTTTGCCATGAAGTGATGGGACCGCATACCATGATCTCCGTTTTCTGAATGTTGAGCTTTAAGCCAACTTTTTCACTCTCCTCTTTCACTTTCATCAAGAGGCTCTTTAGTTCTTCTTCACTTTCTGCCATAAGGGTGGTGTCATCTGCATATCTGAGGTTATTGATATTTCTCCCGGCAATCTTGATTCCAGCTTGTGCTTCATCCAGCCTTGCATTTCACATGATGTACTCTACATATAAGTTAAATAAGCAGGGTAACAATATATAGCCTTGATGTACTCCTTTCCTGATTTGGAACCAGTGTGTTGTTTCATGTCCAGTTTTAACTGTTGCCTCTTGACGTGCATACAGATTTCTCAGGAGGCATGTCAGGAGGTCTGGTATTCCCATCTCTTGAACAGTTTCCACAGTTTATTGTGATCCACACAGTCAAAGGCTTTGGCATAGTCAGTAAAGCAGAAGTAGGTGTTTTTCTGGAACTCTCTTGCTTTTTCAATGACTCAACAGATGTTGGCAGTTTGATCTCTGGTTCCTCTGCCTTTTCTAAATCTAGCTTGAACATCTGGAAGTTTTCAATTCACATACTGTTGAAGCCTGGCTTGGAGAATTTTGAGCATTACTTTTCTAGTGCGTGAGATTAGTGCAGTTGTGCGGTAGTTTGAACATTCTTTGGCATTGCCTTTCTTTGGGATTGGAATGAAAACTGACCGTTTTCAGTCCTGTGGCCACTGCTGAGTTTTCCAAATTTGCTGGCATATTGAGTGCAGCACTTTCACAGCATCATCTTTCAGGATTTGAAATAGCTTAAACTGGAATTCTATCATCTCCACTAGCTTTGTTCATAGTGATGCTTCCTAAGGCCCACTTGACTTTGCACTCCAGGATGTCTGGCTCTAGGTGAGTAATCACACCATCATGGTTATCTGGGTCATGAAGATCTTTTTGTATAGTTCTTCTGTGTATTTTTGCCACCTCTTCTTAATATCTTCTGCTTCTGTTAGGTTCATACCATTTCTGTCCTTTATTGTGCCCATCTTTGCATGAAATGTTCCCTTGGTATCTCTAATTTTCTTGAAGAGGTCTCTAGTTTTTCCCATTCTATTGTTTTCCTCTATTTCTTTGCATTTGTCACTGAGGAAGGCTTTCTTGTCTCTCCTTGCTATTCTTTGGAACTCTGCATTCAGATGGGTACGTCCTTCCTTTTCTCCTTTGCCTTTTGCTTCGCTTCTCTTCTCAGCTATTTGTAAGGCCTCATCAAAGAAAAACAACACCCAATTGTAGATGTGACAGGTGTTGGAAATAAAGTCTGATGCTGTAAAGAGCAATATTGCATAGAAACCTGTAATGTTAGGTCAGTGAATCAAGGCAAATTGGAAGTGATCAAACAGGAGATGGCAAGAGTGAACATCGACATTTTGGGAATCAGTGAACTAAAATGGACTGGAATGGGTGAATTTAACTCAGGTGACCATTATATCTACCACTATGGGCAAGAATCCCTTAGAAGAAATGGAGTAGCCATCATAGTCAACAAGAGAGTCTGAAATGCAGTACTTGGATGCAGTCTCAAAAGCAACAGAATGATCTCTGTTCGTTTCCAAGGCAAACCATTCAATATCACGGTAATCCAGGACTATGCCCCAACCAGTAATGCTGAAGAAGCTGAAGTTGAACAGTTCTGTGAAGACCTACAAGAACTTCTAGAACCAATACCCAAGAAAGATGTCCTCTTCATTATAGGGGACTGGAATGCAAAAGTAGAAAATCAAGAGCTACCTGAAATAATAGGTAAATTTGGCCTTGGATTACAAAACGAAGCAGGTCAAAGGCAAACAGAGTTTTGCCACGAGAATGCCCTACTCATAGCAAACACCCTCTTCCAAACAACACAAAAGAAGACTCTACACATGGACATCAGCAGATGGTTAGTACCAAAGTCAGATTGATTATATTCTTTGCAGCAAAGATGGGGAAGCTGTATGCAGTCAGCAAAAATAAGACCAGGAGCTTATTGTGGCTCATATCATGAGCTCCTTATTGTCAAACTTCAGACTTAGATTGAAGAAAATAGGGGAAACCACTAGACCATTCAAGTATGATCTAAATCAAATCCCTTAAGGTTATACAGTGGAAGTGACAAATAGATGCACGGGATTAGATTTGTTAGAGTGCCTGAAGAACTATGGATGGAGTCTCATGACATTGTACAGGAGGCAGTGATCAAGACCATCCCCAAGATTCTCTTTTAGACCTCCAGTTTTTTAATTCAGGCCTAAGAGAATGCTCCCAGTCCTATTACAAAAAAAAAAAAAAAAAATCTATATGTGCTGAAATTGAGTATAGAATTGTAAGGTTTTTGTTTAACATTTTCTTTTATCTGTGTCTCCTTTCTTGCATATCAGTAATCCTGGTTTCCAGGGACACACATAATGTCAAGAAATTACTGTTTTCCTTCATCTTACACAAAATACACATAAAAGTTTCACTAACAATCCCAATACTTTGTATATGATTACGAAGACAATATGACTACTAAAGACAGTTAAGGATTTTTAATATGCCTATTCCTTTATTTAAAAGTGTATCCATTGTCAAATGTGCTGTATACATAGACATACACACACACACCATTGTATACTGTACTCTTTCCCTTAAAACCATCACTTATTTTTTCTCCTCCAGTCCTTAAATTGATGTCTCAAGAGGCCGTCTGAAATTTATTTTCCAGTAGATTCTTTATAAAGAACTTGTGAAAACTGTGTTCTCTTGACATCTTGCATGTGGCCTCTATACCTGAAAATCAGTTTGGCTAGTCATAAAATCATATGTCAGATGATTTCATGACAAAATTGCCACTTTAATGGTATATTTTTTATTGTATATCAGTTATACCTCAATTGTTTAAAAAAATCTTTAGGTTGTTTTTTTTTTTTTTAAACTTTATTTTATTTTTAAACTTTACATAATTGTATTAGTTTTGCCAAATATCAAAATGAATCTGCCACAGGTATACATGTGTTCCCCATCCTGAACCCTCCTCCCCCATACCATCCCTCTGGGTCGTCCCAGTGCACCAGCCCCAAGCATCCAGTATCATGTATCGAACCTGGACTGGCAACTCGTTTCTTACATGGTATTTTACATGTTTCAATGTCATTCTCCCAAATCTTCCCACCCTCTCCCTCTCCCACAGAGTCCATAAGACTGTTCTATACATCAGTGTCTCTCCTGTTTAGGTTGTGATTTTTCTTTAAATACCTTAAATATGTTACTCCGTTTTTTTCTAGCATAGAGTACTTGTGTTGAAAAAAAGCTGATTTCTTGTAACTGACTATTTTTCCTAGATCCCCCGAAGGATGATTCTCTTTCTTTAAAATACAGTAACTTTAATAGTCTATTTCTAGATGTTCTGAATTGTTCTGGGTTGATTTTCTCAGATATGTGGTGGGCCGTTTCAATACGTAGTTTCACTTTTTTTAATTTCAGAAAAGTTTTCTTGAACTTTGTGTTTGTTTTGTCACCATGATTTGATTTTCTCCGATCAGGATATCTATTGTATATTATTCGATCTTTTATACTTGTGTTCAGTTGATGTATTTAAAATCTTTTTAAATTATTGTTATTTTTTTAAATTGATGATTGCTTTACATTATTGGTTTCATTTCTGCCATACATCAACATGAATTAGCCATAGGTATACAGATGTCCCCTCTCTCTTAAACTCCCTCCCTCTAACCCTCTAGGTTGTTACAGAGCCCGGTTTGAGTTCCCTGAGTCCTACAGCAAATTTCCATTGGCTATCTATTTTATATATGGTAGTTTGTATGCTTCCATGCTGTTCTCTCCATTTATCTCACCCTCTCCTTCCTCTCCCTGGCCCTTGTCCGTATGTCTGTTCTCTGTGTGTCTCCATTGCTGCCCTGCGAATAGGTTAATGAGTACCATCTTTATAGATTCCGTATATATGCATTAATATGTGATATTTGTTTTTGACTTACTTCACACTATATAATAGGCTGCAGTTGCATTCATCTCACAAGAATTGACTCAAATGCATTCCTTTTTATGACTGAGTAGTATTCCATTACATATATGGACCACAGCTTTTTTATCCATTCATCTGTAGATGGACATCTGGGTTGCTTCCATGTCCTAGCTATTGTAAATAATGCTGCAGTGAATATTGGGATGCATGTCTTTTTCAGGTTTGGTTTCCTCAGGGTGTATGCCTAGAAATGATATTACTGGGTCATATGGTGGTTTTATTCCTGGTTTTCTAAGGAATCTCCATAATGTCTTCCATAGTGGCTGTATCAATTTACATTCCCACTATCAGTGCAAGAGGGTTCCCCTTTTCCCATACTTTCTCCAGCACTTGTTGTTTGTGGATTTTTTGATGATGGCCATTCTGACTAGTGAGGTGATACTCACTGTAGTTTTGACTTGTATTTCACTAATAAGGAGAGGTGTTGAGCATCTTTTCATGTGTTTATTAGCTATCTGTATGTGGTCTTTAGAGAAATGTCTGTTTAGGTCTTTTGTTCACTTTTTGACTGGTTTGTTTGTTTTTCTGGTATGAGTTGTTTGTATATTTTGGAAATTAATCCTCTCTTGGTTGTTTCATTTGCTATTATTTTCTCCCATTCTGTGGTTTATCTTTTCACCTTGTTTATACTTTCCTTTGCTGTGCAAAAGCTTTTAAGTTTAATTAGGTCCCATTTGTTTATTTTTGTTCTTATTTCCATTATTCTTGGAGGTGGGTCATAGAGGATCTTGTTATGATTTATGTCGTATAGTATTCTGCCTATGTTCTCATCTAAGAGTTTGATAGTCTGTGGTTTTACATTTAGGTTTTTACTCCATTTTGAGTCTATCTTTGAATATGGTGTGAGAAAGTGTTCTAATTTCATTCTTTTACACATAGTTGTCCAGTTCTCCCAGCACTGCTTATTCAAGAGACTATCTTTTCCCCATTGTATATTCTTGCCTCCTTTGTCAAAGATAAGGTGCCCATAGGTGTGTGGGTTTATCTCTGGGCTTTCTATCTTGTTCCATTGTCTGTACTCTGTGCCAGTACCATGCTGTCTTGATGACTGTATGTTTGTATTATAGTCTGAAATCAGGTAAGTTGATTCCTCCAGCTCCATTCTTCTTTCTCAAGATTGCTTTGACTGCTTGGGGTCTTCCATGTTTCCATACGAATTGTGAAATTTTTTTGTTCTAATTCTGTGGAAAGTGCCATTGGTAATTTGATGGGGGTTGCATTCTATCTATATATTTCATTTGATAGTATAGTCATTTTCACAGTATTGATTCTTCCAGCCCAGGAGCATGGAATATCTCTCCATCTGTTTGTGTTGTCTGTTATTTCTTTCATCAGTGTCTTGTAGTTTTTTGTACACAGCTCTTTTGCCTCCGTAGGTAAGTTGAAATCTATTAAATAATTTTCATCTCTTCCTTCATTTCTTTTTGATTTTTAAAGCTTTCCCCTTTCATCTTTTCTCTCCCTTCAGGCATTATCTGTGGTGTTCTTTCACTCATGTGTTTCTTGTAATCTTCATTTCTGAAATGATTTTTCTTTTTACTTCTAATTCTGAGTTCTCTTGTCCCATTTCTTCATTTTTGGTTCTGGTTTATATTGTTTACCTCTTTTAGTATATTTTAAATATTATAGTTTACCTATTTTGTGGGTATTTCTGCCATATCTTTATTATCTATAGGGATGTAGTCTTCCTTTTTAAAAATAATTTTTTAATTTTGTATGGGAGTTTCTATTCCTCGTTTTTTACATGAAATTCATTTTCCTTTACTGGAGAAGGACTGGCTGACTTAGGAAAGTTTTCCTAATTTCATGGCTTTAGGTTTGCCTTTTCTGTTTATTGTGAAGTATTGAAAAAATATGGGGATTACCACCTTATGTATTCTGGTTCTGGTGGACCTTGTTGACTTTTATTATCTTTTTTTAAAATTTATTTTTAATTAAAGGATAATTGCTTTTAGAATATTGGTTTCATTTCTGCCATACATCAACATGAATTAGCCATAGGTATATATATGTGCCCTCCCTCTTGAAACTCCCTCCCACCCCGACCCTTTCACACCCCTCTAGGTTGTTACAGAGCCTAGGTTTGGGTTCCCTGAGTCATGCAGCAAATTTCCCTTGGCTGTCTGTTCTATGTATGGCAGTGTGTGTGTTTCCATGCTGCTGTCGCCATTTGTCTTACCCTCTCCTTCCTCCCCTCTGCCTGTGTCCATAAGTCTGTTCTCTGTGTCTGCATCTCCATTGCTGCCCTGCGAATAGGTTCATCAGTACCATCTTTCTAGATTCCATATATGTGTTAATATGTGATATTTGTTTTTCTCTTTCTGACCTACTTCACTCTGTATAATAGACTCTAGGTTCACCTACCTCATTAGAACTGACTTCGATGTGTTCCTTTTCCCAACAATTTACCCTCAGTGTGGGGCTTTTTTCCTAGGTGGGAGTTTTGAGAGTTCATTTTCCGCCCCTTCAGATCTTACTGCACACTACCTGAATCACCTGCAGTTAAGAGTGGGCGGACCCCTCCACTTCCGGGTGGTTGTTCTCAAGTAGATTTGCTGAGTTTTGCAGTGAGTCTTTATGGATTACTTTGGAATTCTTAGAATCACTACATACCCTGCTGCTGCCATCAAAGAAGCTGATGCCATAGCTGCTCTCCTAGCTGTCAGTACTGGTGGTATACCTTATACTTAGTTTTGTTTTTGATGCTGTCTATGGGTACAGGGCTTGCTGTCCTAGTAGCTCTGCCATGCTTTTATCTGTGTTTTTAGTTTAAAAAATTATGGTATTGGCATCTTCCCCAAATCACCAAATTAATGATTCCCCGAATTAATGTTTATTTTTTCTACCTGTCATCTCTAGATCCTCAGACAGATTCTAAACTACCTGAAGGGCTGTCAGGATCTCACACAGACTGGCTCACATTAAATGTTGGAGGGCGGTACTTTACCACCACACGGTAGGTGCAACATGCGTGTGTGTGTCAACGTAATGCTATATGCTGTCTGTTCTTTCCTTCAGATTACTGATTTCCTTAGAAGATATTCCAGTGCGGCTTAAATATACTGTGTGATTTGAAACCAATTTTTAGAAAGTTTTTTTTTTTTGAGAGTAGAAAAATGGCTCATAAGTCATTCCGGAGAAGGCACAAAAAGCATGAATTTAGCATTTTTAGAATGTGTTTTTAAAATATTGAGCAATATACTTGTAACACAAGTAAGAAAATTAACAACACTGAAATTTTAAGACACAACTGCTTATGCTAAAGGGATAAAAACAGCCTACTTTAGAGCGTGAAAATTGTGATATAGTTGTATGCTAGAGGGATAGATTAGCATTGAAATTAAAGTCAACTAAATCGATGTTTAAATCAAAGGAAGTGCCAGATTAGAAGGGATTTTGATAAATGGCAACTTACTGCACATTTTTGTCTCCCAGCATCACTCCTCCCAGGTTATAGCATGCATCTTTTTGAGAGAGCAGCTGAGATCAAGTATACTCTTGACTTAAATATGTTTGTTTATAAAGACAAATGGAGAAATCCATTTTTTTCCCTGAATTCTTAGGAGCACTTTAGTGAATAAAGAACCCGACAGTATGCTGGCCCACATGTTTAAGGACAAAGGTGAGTGCAGTCCATAATTTTCCCATTTTGTGTCTGTAGCTGTATTGACTTTATAAACTACTGTCCTTTTGTACTTTTTAATGGTATTGGTAATAATCTGTACACGAGTAAAAACATACTGGTATGCTACACAGTTTTCTTCCTATAAATTCCTGACTTTATTTTTTGCTTATGGGGGGGCTATCTTCATTTTGTTGGCCCCACAGGTGTCTGGGGAAATAAACAAGATCATAGAGGAGCTTTCTTAATTGACCGAAGTCCTGAGTACTTTGAACCCATTTTGAACTACTTGCGTCATGGACAGCTCATTGTCAATGATGGGATTAATTTATTGGGTGAGTTTGTAATGTAATTCCTTATATTTTTGTAAGTTTAGGATTTATACTTTTTTTTTTAAACTAGCTTAGTGTAATGTATTTTCATCAAGTAAAATTATCTTTTTCACTTTTAATACTAAATGCTTTTACGTGTATACGAGTATATATAGTTACAGAGGTATAGCCACAGACCCATGAATTCCAATTTTGGATTCTAAATAGACTTAGAATTTATCAGTAAGCACTCTATTTTAGTATTCTTTTAAAATTTTTATTTACTTTTTAAGTTTTTCTTTATTTGTTTTTGGCTGCACTGGGTCTTTGTCGCTTTGTGCAGGCTTTCTCTGGTTGCGGTGAGCAGGGGCTACCCTTTGTTGCAGTGTGTGGGCTTCTCGCTGTGATGGCTTCTCTTTCGTGGAGCACCGGTTCTAGGAGCACTGGCTTCAGTAGCTGTGGCAGTTGGGTTTAGTTGCTTCATGGCACACTAAAGTCTTATTGGACCAGGGATCAAACCCGTGTCCCCTGCATTGGCAGACAGATTACCCATGTTGCCACCATGGAAGTCCTTGTTCTTTTTAAAATTGCATTATAAGTGTGACTTGGATTCGGTTATGGACCTTTCCATTATATTGAGAAGTGAGGTCAAGAGAGGAAATTGTACTTTGGAATCATAGGACTGGATTAGAATGTTGATTCTACAACTTACTACAAGATTAACCTGGGGACAGTCTGAGTCTCCTTTGAAAACTGTTAAAAATATTCTCACCTCAGGACTTCCTTGGTGGTCCAGTGGTGAAGACTTTTTCTTCCAGTGCAGCGGCTGTGGGTTCAGTTCCTGGTCAGGGAATTAAGAATGCTACACTGCGTGGGTGGGACAAAAGACTTTAAAAAAAAACACTCACCCCTGACTGTATAGTGAGATTTCTGTTAATGTTCATGATGACAGTGAACATGAGAATCCTTATAAAGTAGTTCACAGGCCTCATCCAAGTGACAGAAGCCAGTGTATCCTGTGGAGTGGTGGGAAGGTGGTGATCTTACGGCAGTTTGTTGTCAGGGAGATGTGTGGACTTAACGTTCCAGAGCTGTGATTTTTAAAGAAAAACTGAAAATCTAACATGTTACATAAAATCTTCTGACTTTTAAAATGCTTCTCTGCAAACACATCAGAATCAGCCTGGGGGATGTGAGCTTACAATCCCGATGTTGTTGAATGGCATAGGAGTTAAACATGTGGACGGGAGTCAGGCAGTTGTCGTTCAGTCACTTAGTTGTGTCTGACTCTGCGGCCCCGTGGACTGCAGCATGCCAGGCTTCTCTGTGCTTCACTATCTCCCACAGTTTGCTCAAACTCATGTCCTTTAAGTCGATGCCATCCAACCATCTAATTCTCTGTCGCCTCTTTTGCCTCCTGCCCTCAATCTTTCCCAGCACTGGGGTCTTTTCCAACAAGCAGACCCATTGCATCAAGTGGCCAAAGTATTGAAGCTTCAGCATCAGTCCTTTTTGAATATTCAGGGTTGATTTCCTTTAGGATTGACTGGTTTGATCTCCTTGCTGTCCAAGGGACTCTCAAGAGTCTTCTCCAACACCACAGTTTGAAAACATCAATTCTTTGGCGCTCAGCATTCTTTATGGTTCACCTCTCACATCCGTACATGACTACTGGAAAAACCATAGCTTTGACTATACAGACTTCTGTCAGCAAAGAGATGTCTTTGCTTTTTAATATGCTGTCTAGGTTTGTCATAACTTTTCTTCCAAGGAGCAAGTGTCTTTTAATTTCATGGCTGCAGTTACCATCCACAGTGATTTTTGGAGCCCAGGAAGTAAAATCTGTTTGTATGAAATGGTGGGACTGGATGTCATGATCTTAGCTTTTTGAATGTTGAATTTAAAGCCAGCTTCTATACTCTCCTCTTTCACCCTCTTCAAGAGGCTAGTTAGTTCCTCTTTGCTTTCTGCCATTAGTATGGTATCTGAGCTTGTTGATATTTCTACTGGCAATCTTGATTCTAGCTTGTGATCATCTGGCTTGACATTTTTCATGATGTACTCTGCATAGAATAAACAGAATGACAATATACAACCTTGACGTATTCCTTTCCCAGTTTTCAACCAGTCTGTTGTTTCATGTCAGGTTCTAACTTGCTTCTTGACCTGCATACAGGTTTCTCAGGAGGCAGGTAAGGTGGTCTGGTATTCCCATCTCTAAGAATTTTCCACAGTTTGTTGTGATCCACATAGTCAAAGGCATTAGTATATTCAGTGAAGCAGATGTTTTTCTGGAATGCCATTGCTTTCTCTATGATCCATCAAATGTTGGTAATGCAATGTCTGGCAATTCCTCTGCCTTTTCTAAACCCAGCTTGTACATCTGGAATTTCTGTACATGTACTGCTGAAGCCTAGCTTGAAGGATTTTGAGCAAAACCTTACTAGCATGTGAAAGGAGTACAATTGTCCAATAGTTGGAACATTCTTTGGCACTGCCTTTCTTTGGGGTTGGAATGAAAACTGACCTTTTCCAGTCCTGTGGCCATTGCTGAGTTTTTCAGATTTATTGGCATGGTGTGTGCGGCACTTTTACAACATCATATTTTAGAATTTGAAATAGCTCAGCTGGAATTCCATCACCTCCACTAGCTTTGTTTGTAGTAATGCTTCCTAAGGCCCACTTGACTTTACGCTTAAGAATGTCTGGCTGTAGGTGAGTGACCACACCATCGTGCTTATCTGGGTCATTAAGACCTTTTTTGTATAGTTGCTCTGTGTATTCTTGTCACTTCTTCTTAATCTCTTCTGCTTCTGTTAGGTTCATACCGTTTCTGTCCTTTATTTTGCCCATCCTTGCATTAAGTGTTCACTTAGTATCTCCAGTTTTCTTGAAGAGATCTCAAGTCTTTCCCATTCTATTGTTTTCCTCTATTTATTTGCATTGTTCTCTTAAGAAGGGCTTTGTTTTCTCTCCTTGCTGTTCTCTGGGACTCTGCATTCAGCTGGGTATATCGTTCCCCTTCTCCTTTGCCTCTTGCTTCTCTTCTTCACCCAGCTATTTGTAAATCCTCCTCAGACAATCACTTTGCCTTCTTGCATTTCTTTTTCTTTGCTATGGTTTTGGTCACCTCTTCCTGTACAAACCTCCATCCATAGTCCTTCAAGCATTCTGTCTACCAGATCTAATTTCTTGAATCTATTTGTCACCTTCACTGTATAATCATAAGGGACTTGATTTAGGTCATACCTGAGTGGCCTATTGGTTTTCCCTAGTTTCTTCATATAAGCCTGAATTTTGCAGTAAGGAGCTCATGATGTGAGCCACAGTCAGCCCCAGGTCTTGTTTTTGCTGATGAATAGAGCTTCTCTATCTCTGGCTGCAAAGAATGTAATCAGTCTGATTTCGTTATTGACCATCTGGTGATGTCCATGTGTAAAGTCATCTCTTGTGTTGCTGGAAAAGGGTGTTTTGCTGTGACCAGTGTGTACTCTTGACAAAACTCTGTTAATCTTTTCCCTGCTTCATTTTTACTCCAAGGCCAAATTTGCCTGTTAACTCCAGGTATCTCTTGACTTCCTACGTTTACATTCTAATTCCCTATGATGAAAAGGACATCTTTTTTGGTGTTAGTTTTAGAATTCTTGTAGGTCTTCATAGAACCCGTGAACTTCAGCTTCTTTGGCATCAGTACTTGGGGCATAGACTTGGATTATTGTGATGTTGAATGGTTTGCCTTGGAAACCAATTGAGATCTTTCTTTCATTTTTGAGATTGCACGTAATTACTGCATTTCGGACTCTTTGTTGACTATGAGGGCTAATCCATTTCTTCTAAGGGATTCTTCCCCTCAGTCGTAGATGTGATGTTCATCTGAATTAAATTCTCCCATTCCAGTCCATTTTATTTCACAGACTTCTCTGATATATCAATGTTCACTCTTACCTTCTCCTTGATCACCTCTAATTTACCTTGATTCATGGACCTAACATTCTAAGTTCTTAGCAGTATTGTTCTTTATAACGTTGGACTTTACTTTCACATCAGACACATCCACAACTGAGCATTGTTTTTGCTTTGGCCTAGCTGCTTCACTCTTTCTGGAGCTATTGGTAATTAATTGCCCTCTGCTCTTACCCAGTAGCATATAGGACACCTTCTGACCTGGGGGGCTCATCTTCGGGTGTTTTATCTTTTTGGCTTTTCATACTGTTTATGAGGCTCTTGCAGCAAGACTTGCAGGGGTTTGCCCTCCCTCCTGCAGTGGACTGCATTTTGTCAGAATTCTCCACTGTGACCCATCCATCTTGGATGGCCCTGCACAGCATGGCTCATAGGTCCATCGAGTTATGTAAGCCCATTCACCATGGTAAGACTGTAATCCACAAAGGGGCACAAACTCTATAATGAAATACGAAACACTCAATAACTTGCATTGTTGTCATATTAAATTTACATTGCCTACCCAAAGCCAGTGTTCTTTGACAACCTGGAGGGATAGGGTAGGGAGAGAGCTGCGAGGGGGATTCAGGATGAAGAGACCAGTGTATACCTGTGGCTGATTCATACTGATGTATGGCAAAAACCATCAAAATATTTGTAATTATCCTCTAATTAGAATAAATTAATGAAGAGATGATATGGGTTGACCCTTTCATCTAGCTCCACAATGACTCATACTCCTTGTTCCTCTTTCATTCTTCACCTTCTGCCAGTGATTGCTCTAAGCTTCTAGCCTATGTTTCATTTCAGCCATTCTGCTGCAATAATTACTATAAAAATAAACAGTGAGCTGTGCTTATACAAATCCTTATCTTCTCACCACCTGTATCCCTCTGCCGCTTTTCACTTTAATCGGCACCCTCTCCTCCTGAGAACGTTTAAGCTTCAGCTTTATATGCCAATGGGCTGTCTTATGTTTCCCACTTTCATTTTCCCCTGTCTCGTTTCATATCCTATCTGCCTAGGAAGTGACATTGGAAGTGTAAATATTTCTGTGCTCCCTCAGACCTCAGCAAGGCAGGCTGTTCCCAAGCTGGGCCTGTTTTCCCTTTTTCATGTTTCCCAGCCACTGTTTTAGTTATTGAGTTGTTCAGCAAACACAGAGTTCTCTAGTGGCTTCATTTGGCTTCACATTGGCACAAGCGATCATTTGGATTGGCCAAAAAGTTCATTTGAGTTTCCATGAGCATATGGAAATCCTGAACGAACTTTTTGGCCAACCCAGTACTTGCTTTAAAATGATCTCTAGTTAACATATTTGTCTTTCTCCTACTTTTATTTCTTGCTTTTCTAATTTGTATATTAGTATTTTTTTACCTTCATGATTTCCCCTTGTTCCCTACCTTTAATGACCTTCATTTTTTCAATAAATCCTCCTTCTGTACTTGTATTTGTCTTGAAAATCCTCTCCCTGACTTAAATCATCTTTTCTCTGCCTCCTTGCTAAATCTCACCTCAATCCAGTTATTTTTTTTAGCCTGAGAACTTTTCTGGCATTTTAGTGTTTATTTAAGATGAGTTTTCCAAACCCTAATTTAATAAAACAATTAGCGATCTCAGATGTCAAAAACTATGTAATTTAAAGATAATCAAGGGGTGGTCATTTATTGAGGGCCAACCATGTGCCAAGCATTTGACCAGAGAATGTATAGATGATCTCTTTCAGTAATTCTGACAACTTTGTGAGGAAGGTGATAGTATCCCCATGTCACAAATGTAGAAACTTTAGAAAGAGATTCAGTAGCTTCTCTAAGACAAAGCACAGAACTGGAATCTTTTTATAATTTATTTTTAGCTGTACAGGGTCTTCATTGCTGCATGGGCTACTCTGTAGTTGCTGTCTGCGGGCTTCTCATTGCGGTGGCTTCTCATCACAGATCACAGGCTGTAGAGCATGCAGGCTTTAGTAGTAGCTCATGCAGCACATGAGCTCTCAGTAGTTGTGGCTCCCGGGCTCTAGAGGACAAGTTCAGTCCTTGTGCCACATAGTCCTAGCCGCTCCGTGGGATATAGGATCTTCCTAGACCGGTATCAAACCTGTGTCTCCTCCATTGGCAGGTGGATTCCTTACACCTGTGCCACGAGGGAAGCCCCCTAGCTGGGATTTAAATTCAGGTCATGTTGTGCTAAAAGAAAAAGCACTAAATATTTCTTCCTGTTCTCAGCTGTCCAATTTTGTGTTTATAAGACTTTTCTGGATGTTTTTGAGATTTAGTTCTGAACCTCAAATTTAAAAAAAAAACAAGTCCTTACCACCTTCCCTAGGAAGTTCTGATTTACTCAGAAAATCATAGCCCACTGAGAGCAAGGCTGTCTGGCACCCTTTTCTGGTGGTTCTCTACCTGGGGAAGAGTGGCGAGTGGCTAGCCCTTCATGAGGACTAAGGAGATGAAGCCTGCCTGGTGTGGATGAAAACTGTTCCGTCAGAGTGGCACTGTGCGAACAATCATGTGACCTGTGTTTTGGAATACTGAGGGTAGAGCTCCTTATTTCTACAAAGATCATTTGTTGTTGTTCAGTTGCTAAATTGTGTCCAACTTTTTGCGACTCCATGGACAAAGATTATAACCTTCTAAAATAACTGTTTGGTTTTCCTATATCTACATATAGTTACCCTTATTACCTTTGAACTATATGAAGGGGAGGGATTACATCTCCTATTTCTATGTGATTTTTGCATCTTTAGTAGTTTTTTAACATATAAACTCAGAAAACTGAATGGCTGAGGTCTTCACTTGAAGGAGAATTGATTTCCAAATTTATTCCCACCTAATCTAACGAAGATGTTTATTGACAGATGTGAGAAAGTATATATACCAAGCCACATAGAGAAGGTACAGATTTTTTTTTTCAAAGAAAAATGATAGATAAGATCTGTTTTGTCATGTAGAAATCATTTGTTAAAATTTATATTATTGAAGTGTAGTTGATTTACAATGTTGTGTAAATTTCTACTGCACAGCACAGTGATTCAGTTATACCTACATAGACATTCTTTTTCATATTCTTTTCTGTTATGGTTTATCACAGAATACTGACCATACTTCCCTGTGCTAGACAGTAGGACCTTGTTTATCCATTCTGTATGTGATGGTCTGCATCTGCTAATCCCAAACACTGAATCCTTCTCTACACATTCTCTTTTTCCCCCTTGGCAAACCACGAGTGTGTTCTCTATGTCAGTGAATCTGTATTTTGGTTTTTATAGATAAGTTCATTTGTGTCATATTTTAGATTCCAAATATAAGTGATATCATATGATGTTTGTCTTTTCTCTGTCTGACTTAATTTCACTTAGTATGACAATCTCTAGGTTCATCTATGTTGCTGCAAATGGCTTTATTTCATGCTTTTTTATGGCCGAGTAGTAGTCCATTGTATATGTGTACCACATCTTGATCCATGCATCTGTTGAAGGCCATTTAAGTTGTTTCTATATCTTGTCTATTTTTGAAAAATTTTTTATATTGAAAAATATTTGATTAACAGTGTTGTGCTAGTTTTGGGTATACAGCAAAGTGATTCAGTTTATATTTACATCTATCTTTTTCAAATTGTTTTCCCATTTAGGAAGACATTTAGGAAAACAATTGTTATCCCATCATAGGATATTGAGCAGAGTTCCCTGTGTCATGTAGTAGGTCCCCACTGGTAATCTGGTTTAAACATAGCAGTGTATACATGTAAATCCCAAACTTCCAGTCTGTCAGTCTCCCCGTCCCTCCCACTGGCAACCATAAGTTTGTTCCCTAAGTCTGGTAGTCTGCCTCCACCTTGTAAATAGTTAATTTGTATCATTTTTTTAGATTCTACCTGTAAGTGATTTCCTATGACATTTGCCTTTCTCTGTGCTTCACTCCAGTATGATTATCTCCAGGTCCACCCGTGTTGCTGCCAGTGGCATTATTTCATTGTTTTTAATGGCTGAGTAATACTCTACTGCATGTATGTACACATTTTCTCTTTTTTTTGTTATTTATTTTTTAGTTGGCGTAGAGTTGCTTTACACTGCTGTGTCAGTTTCTACTGTACAGTAAAATGAATTAGTCATACATATATCCTTTCTTTTTTTAGGATTTCCTTCCCACTTAGGTCACCACAGAGGTCCCAGTGCTATACAGTAGGTTCTCATTAGTTTTCTATTTTACACGTAGTAGTGTATGTATGTCAATCCCAACCCACTCCCAATTCAGTCCACCTCTCTTTTTTCCCCTTGTTATCCATATGTTTGTTTTCTACATCAGTGTCTCTATTTCTGGTTTGCACAAAAGACCACCTATACCATTTTTCTGGACTCTACATACATGTGTTAACAGATGTATTTGTGTTTCTCTGACTTCAGTCTAAATGATAGTCTGCAGGTTCATCCACATCCCTGCAAATGACACAGTTTAGTTCCTTTTTATGGCTGAGTAATGTCCATTGTATATATGTACCACATCTTTATCCATTCATGTTTTGTTGTCATTTAGGTTGGTTTAATGTCTTGGCTATTATAAATAGTGCTGCCATGAACGTAGGGGTGTATATGTCTCTTTCAATTATACTGTTGTCTGGATGTATGCCTAGGAGAGTGGGATTGCCAGATCATATGGTAATTCTGTTTTTTAGTGTTTTGAGGAATATCTGTATTGTTTTCCATAGTGGCTGTACCAATTTGCATTCCTACCAACAGTGTACAAGGATTCCTTCTTCTCCATACCCTCTCCTGCATTTGGTATTTGAAGTACTTTAATGATGGTCTTTCTGAGCAGTGTGAGATGATACCTCATTGTAGTTTTGTTTGCATTTTTCTAATACTTAGTCATGTTGAGCATCTTTTCATGTGTCTGTTGACAGTCTGTATTTCTTCTTTGGAGAAATGTCTGTTTGGATCTTTGGCCCATTTTTTGATTGGGTTGTTTATTATTTTTGTTATTGACTTATGTGAGCTGTTTGTACATTTTGGAAAGTAAGCCCTTGTTTATTGCCTCATTTGCAAATATTTTCTCTTGCTTGATAGGTTGTCTCTTTGCTTATGGCTTCCTTTGCTGTGCAGTGCTTATGTTTGATTAGGTCCCACTTGTTTATTTTTGCTTTTATTTCTATTGGTCCTGGGAGACTGACTTAAGAAAACATTGGTCCAATTCATGTTAGAAAACGTTTTATGTTCCCTCCTAGGAATTTTTATGGTGTCATGTCTTATGTTTGAGTCTTTAAGCCATTTTGAGTTTATTATTGTATATGCTGTGAAGGGTGTGTTCTAACTTAATGATTTACATGCTGATGTCCAACTTTCACAGCACCAGTTACTCAGGAGTCTCTCTTCTCCCTTGTATATTCTTGCCATCTTTGTTGAAGATTAATTGACTGGAGGTGTGTTGGTTTATTTCTGAGCTCTTTTTTCTGTTCATTGGTCTATATGTCTGTTTTTGTGCTAATACCATGCTGTTTTGATTATTGTAGCTTTGAGTATTATCTGAAGCCTGGCAGTTAAGCCTGCTGCATTTTTTTTTTTTTTCCTTCAGTATTCCTTTGGCAATTCTGGGTCTTTTTATGGTTCCATATAAATTTTAGGACTTTTTTTTTTTTCTAGTTCTGTGAAAAGTCTCATGGGTAATTTGATAGGGATCACACCAACCAGTGCATCCTAAAGGAGATCAGTCCTGGGTGTTCATTGGAAGGACTGATGTTGAAGCTGAAACTCCAGTACTTTGGCCACCTGATGCGAAGAGCTGACTCATTTGAAAAGACCCTGATGCTGGGAAAGACTAAGGGCAGGAGGAGAAGGGGACGACAGAGGATAAGATGGTTGGATGGCATCACTGACTCAATGGACATGGGTTTGGGTGGACTCAGGGAGTTGGTGATGGACAGAGAGGTCTGACGTGCTGCAGTTCATGGGATCACAAAGAGTTGGACACAACTAAGCGACTGAACTGAACTGAAAAATAAATCTGTGGATTACTTGGGCAGTTTGGCCATTTTAATAATATTAATTCTTGCAGTCCATGAGATTTTGATATCTTGGTGATCTTTGAATCACCATCAGTTTCATATATGAATGATGAAATAAGTCTTTTACCTCCTGTTCATATTTATTCTTAAGTATTTTATTTTGTTTTAGGCATTTTAAAAGGGATTTTTTTTTACATTCACTTTTTGTGTAAAGATGTGCAACCAATTTCTGTATGTTAATTTTGTATCCTGCTACCTTGGTGAATTCATTTTATCAGTTCTAGTAGCTTTTCTGTGGAATCTTTAGGGTTTTTATATAGTATCAGGACTTCCCCAGTGACTCAGCAGTAAAGAATCCACCTGCAGTGCAGGAGCTGCGGGAAACGTGGGTTTGATCCCTGGGTGGCGAAGATCTCCTAGAGGAGACGGCTACCCACTCTAGTATTCTTGCCTAGGAAGTCCCATGGACATAGAAGCCTGGCAAGCTACAGTCCTTCGGGTCGCAAAGAGACAAACAGGATTGAAGTGTCTTACCACGCAGGCACATATGTTGTGTCATTTCATCTAAATATAATTACAGTTTTACCTCTTCCTTTCCAATTTGGATACCTTTTATTTTCTTTTTCTTTTGTTTGCTGTGACTGGGACTTCCTATGCTATGTTGAGTAGAAGTGGTAGGAATTGGCAACCTTGATTTATTCCAGATTTTAGTGGAAGGGCTTTTACCTTTTTATAGTTGAGTATTATACTGACTATTTATAACTATAGTCATAAATAGCATTTATTATGTTGATATATGTTCCCTGTATACTCAGTTTGGTGAGAGGTTTTTTTGTGTGTGTGTGTGAATGGGTGTTGAATTTTACCAAATGTGTTTTCTGCATCTATTGACATGACCGTGTAGTTTTGTCTTTCTTTTTTTGATGTAGTGTGTCACACTGATTGATTTGCATATGTTGAGCCATTCTTGTGACCCTGGGATGAATCCAAGTTGGTCATAGAGTATGATCTTATTACTATGTTTTTGGATTTGGTTTGCTTATATTTCAGTGAGATATTTTATCAAATATATTGGCCTATAATTTTCTGGTAGTGTCTTTTTTCTGGTTTTGGTATTTGGGTGATGGTGGCTTCACAGAATCTCTTTGAGAGTGTTTCCTCCTCTTCAGTCTCTAGGATGAGTTTAAGAAGGATCAGTATAAGGTCTCCTTTGATGTTTGGTCAGTTTTGACAACGAAACCATCTGGTCCTGGACCTCTGTGTTTTTGGTTTTGTTTTTTTTAAGTTACAGATTCTATTACATTTGTAGTGATCAATCTGTTCAAATTATCTATTTTTTAAATTCAGTTTTGGTAGTCTTTACGTTTCTAGAAACCTGTCCATTTCTTCTCCATTGTCCAATTTGTTGGCATATAGTACTCTTTTATGGTTCATAGTATTCTCTTAGGTTTTTTTAATTACTACAGTGTCCATTGTTATTTCTCCTTTTTTGTTTCTTATTTTATTTAGGGCTCTTTTCTGTGAGCTTGGCCAGAGATTTGTCGATTTCGTTTACCCTTTTAAGGAACCAGTTCTTGGTTTTATTGATTTTTTTTTCTAATGCTCTTAATTGCTATTTTATTTATTTCCTATCTGATCTTTGGGCTTCCCAGGTGACTCAGTGGTAAAGAATCCGCCTGCCAATGCAGGAGACATGGGTTCACTCACTGGGTCGGGAAGATTCCCTGGAGAAGGAAATGGAAACCCACTCCCGTATTCTTGCCTGGGAAATTCCATGGACAGAGCAGCCTGGTGGGCTGCAGTTCCTGGGGTTGCAAAAGAGCTGGACTCTACTTAGTGCCTACACTACAGCAACAATGATAACAATTTGATCTTTATTGTTTCCTTCTTTCTGCTGACTTTAGGTATTGTTTGTTCCTCTTCTAATTCTTTTACAAGGTGTTTGAGGTTTGTCTTATTTTTTGAGGAAGGCTTCTTTTACTATGAACTGCTTTTGCTGCATCCGTAGATTGATAGTTGTGTTTTCGTTGTCATTTTTCTCATATTTTTAGACTCCCTCTTTGATTTTATCATTGAACTGTTGGCTTTCTAATAACATGTTGTTTAGTCTCCATGTAATCGGTTTTTTCTCATTTCTTTTTCTGTGGTTGATTTCTACTTTCATGTCAATGTGTCAGAAAAGATGCTTGAAATAATTTCTATCCTCTTAAATTTGTTGAAGATTATTTTTGCCCTCGTATGTTATCAATCCTGGAGAATATTCCATATGCATTTGATAGAATGTGTATTCTGAATTTTCTAGACAAAATGTCAATGTCTAGAAAACTTTAAAATGTCAGTTAAGTCTTAACTGTTCTATCGTATCATGTAAGACCCCTGTTGCCTTATTGATTTTGTGTCCAGAATGAGTGTCTGTTGATGTGAGTATGATGTTAATATCTCCTATTATTATATTCCTATCAGTTTCTCCCTTTATGTCTGTTGTTTTATGTATTTTAATTCTCCTAAATTAGGTGCATATGTGTTGATGAGTATAATATCTCCTTTCTGTATTGATCCTTTTGTCATTATATATTGTCCTTTATCTTTCTCTATGGCTTTCTTTAAGTCTATTTTGTCTGATATGAGCATTGTAACTCCCACTTTCTTGTCATTTCCATTTTCCTTCCCTCACATTCAGTCTATATTTGTCCTTCACCCTAATGTGAGTATCTTGTAGGCAGCCTATTGTAGGCTTTTCTTTTTTTAATCCAATCTGCCACTCTGTTTTTTGATTGGAGCATTTAGTCTGTTGATGTTTAGGATGATTATTGATAAATATATATTTATTACTATCTTAGACCTTCTTTCCTGGTTGATTTTTACATTTCTTTTCCTTTCCACGCTTCCTGTTGTGGTTTGATGATTTTCTTTTGCAGTATGCTTCTGTTCTTTTTGGTCTTTGTACATCTATTATACGTTTTTGATTTGTGGTTACTCTGTTTTTCAAGTGTGTTAACCCCTTATATGTACTTCCTTTAGAATGATTGCCATATAATCTCAAACACATTCCAAAAAAAAAAAAATCTACATTTTCTTACCTCTCCACATTTTATGATTTTTATGTCCTCTTATACATCTTCATGTTTATCATTTTGCTATCCTTTGTGGTTATCATCACTTTCACAAAATTTGGTAAGTAATTTAATTTCCAATTATGATTTTTTCTTTCCTGTATATTCTTGCTTCCCTTCTATTTATAGAAGACCATTCAGTACTTCTTTTAGGATACATTTTGTTGTTGTTGAGTCACTAAGTCATATCCAACTATTTGCAAACCCCATGAACTGCAGGAAAGCCAGGCTTCCCTGTCCTTCACTATCTCTTGGATTTGCTCAAACTCTTGTCCACTGAGTTGGTGATACCATCCAACTGTCTCAAACTCTGTCGCCCCCTTCTCTTCTTGCCCTCAATCTTTTCCAACATCAGGGTCTTTTTCAATTACTATTGATATATTATTTTAACTTTTGCTTGTCTGAGAAATTCTTTATCCTGCCTTCTATTCTAAATTATAATCTTGCTAGTTAGAGTGCCCCAGTTTGCAGATTTTTTCCTGTCAGGATTTTGACTATATCTTGCCACTCCCTTCTGTCCTGCAACATTTCTGAAGAGAAACCAGTTGATAACCTTACACAGATTCCCTTATAATTAGCGCTTTGTTTTTCTCTTGCTGCCTTCAGAATCGTCTCTTCAACTTTTTTTTAAATTTATTTTTAATTGAAGGATAATTGCTTTACTTACATTCGTTTGGTTTCTGCCACGTTAACATGAATTACCCGTAGATACGCATTGTCCTCTCCCTCCTGCCGCCTCCCACCTTTTCCCACCCTTCTAGGTTGTGACAGAGTCTCAGTTTGAGTTCCCTGATGCATACAGCACATTCCCATTGGCTGTTTTACATATGGTAATGTATATGCGCTACTGTGCTACTCTCTGCATCTGTCTCACCCTCTCCTTCCTCTCCACACCACCCGTGTCCATAAGTCTGTTCTCTGTGTCTGCATGTCTGTTGCTGCCCTTCAAATAGGTTCATCAGTGCTATCTTTCTATATTCCATATATCGGTGTTCATATAAATGTTTGTCTTTGTGTGATCTGTTTGGGTTCATGTTGTTTGGGATCCCCTGCACTTCCCATACCTGCATATCTGTTGCCTTCTTTTGGTTTGGGAAATTTTCAGCCATAATTTCTTCAAATAAATTTTTGATCCCCTTTTATCATTCTGTTCCATTTTGAATGTCTCTTAGGTGTACATTGGTATGCTTTATAGAATCCATAGGTCTCTTAAATTGCTTTCATTTTTTTTTTTTTATTTGCCTTTCGTTTTGCTCTTCTGATTGGGGGATTTCCATTATTCTATCTTGCAGATCATTTATTTGTTCTTCTTTATTATTCAACTTGCTGTTCATTGCTTTTAGCTCAGCTTTCATTTCAGCAATGAGTTTTCTAATTTTCCTTGGCTCTTGGTTATTTTTTCTAGTTCCCTTTTATAGTAATCTGCATTTGTATTGATAACCTTTCTTAACTCCTTCAGTGTTTTCATTATGTCTTTGTTGAACTCAGTGTCTGTTAGACTGAAGAGGTCTGTTTCATTTTTTGTTCTTTCAGGGAATCTTCTCGATCTTTTAATTAGAGTGATTACTCTGCATCTACATTTACTTGAGTTTGTCTTGCTCGATGAGTTTAGGAGAAACAGGTGGCTTTGGGGTCTATTATTATGTGGGAGCATCCTGCATAGCTTGTGTGGGTTTAATATTTTTGGTGTGAGGACTGATTTTCATACGAAAGCCTGCTGCCTGTTCCCTCAGTCAGTGCTTACTGTTATCTCCTTGATAAGGGGGTGTCACTGGTGTGGTGACTAAAGCCTGCACAGGATGTTCGGTGGGGG
Organism: Bison bison bison; assembly: GCF_000754665.1. Lineage (NCBI taxonomy): Eukaryota > Metazoa > Chordata > Mammalia > Artiodactyla > Bovidae > Bison > Bison bison. The sequence continues at coordinate 6,963,338 of NW_011494713.1, forward strand.
CTTCCTCTTTGCAGTTTCACAGCCCTCTCAGGGGTAGGGTCTCCTCCCTGCTTGTTGGAGTGGAAGCCCACAGATCTGTTTCTGAGCTGCTGTATAAGGTAGTTGATACTGAAGCACTGTTGGGGAAGGGAACCACGGAGTATTGCTCTGCTGGAGCTGTCCACTGGGGAGTGTGTTCTGTGGTATAATAACCTGTCACTGTTGTGCAGGCTCACAAAATACACTGTTGTTGGCATTGCCCTCTGTCCCACCTGCATTGTGGGAATGCAGGCAGTCAAGGCTGGTGTCTCTTAGGCAGTGTGTTCACAAAGCCACAGAGCAGATCTGCCAGCAAAGATCCACTGAAGTGAGGTATGAGGACTGCTGTGGTTGTGCCCCTGGGTGCACCGTAGGAGTGTGGAAACAGTCCATACTCTGGTCCAGCCTCCACATGCATATGCCCACAAAGCCCATAGCTGCTAAGGCCAGCCCCATCCCAGCCATGGGAGTACCTGCTGTCCACTTGGATGTTATGTAGGTGCTGAGTTTATGAAACTGGCGACCATGATGTAAATCTCCACAGCTGTGGGGAGAGGGCTCAGATTCCAGCCCCGCCTGTACCTCTAGGCAGTCCACAGGCATGCCCCCAGAGCTACTAGGGGCAGCGCCAAGTCACCTGAAAGCACACAGAGGAAGAAACGCCCATGACTGGCCCATTCCTCCCTTCCTTGCTCTTTAAGAAAGGCTTCCCTTCTATGGCAGGCCTGAAATTCTTCCACATACCCCAATTTCAGCCTGTACCATGCTCCAGTCCCTTCAGGCTATCTCCACACAGCCAGCCCCAGTCCTCTCCTGGGTCTGTCCTTGAAACTCAAGTTTCATCACTCAACCACTGCCCACACCAGCAGACTCATATCTCAGGGGAGCACAGAGTGGTGACCCGGTCCATCTGTGCAGGTCTTTCTGTGTTCTGCCTGCTGTATCCTGGCTGCTGCACTCTCCTCCAATCCTTTGTTATTATTCAGTCACTAAGTTCTGTCTGATTCTTTGCGGCCCCATGGAGTATAGCAAGCCAGGCTTCCCTGTCTTTGACTAGTTCCTGGAGTTTGCTCAAACTCATGTCCATTGAGTTGGTGATGCCATCCAACCATATTATCCCACTGTCACCCCCTTCTTCTGCCCTCAGTCTTTCCTAGCATCAGGGTTTTTTCAGGTAAGTTGGCTCTTAGCATCAGATGGCCAAAGTATTGGAGGATCAGTCCTTCCAATAAATATTCAGGGTTGATTTCTTTCCGTTAGAATTGACTGGTTTGATCTTCTTGCTGTCCAAAGGACTCTCAAGAGTCTTCTCCAGCAACACAGTTTGGAAGCATCAAGTCTTCAATGCTCAGCTGCCTAAATGGTCCAGATGGTCCAGCTCTCACATCCATACATGACTAATGGAAAAGCCATAGCTTTGACTAAATGGATTTTTGTGGGCAAAGTGATGTCTGTGCTTTTTAATACATTGTCTACGTTTGTCATAGCTTTTCTTCCAAGGAAATGGCAACCCACTCCAGTACTCTTGCCTGGAAAATTCCATGGATGAAGGAGCCTTGTAGGCTCCATTCCATGGAGTTGCAAAAAGTCAGACATGACTGAGTGACTTCACTTTCACTTTCTTCCAAGGAGCAAGTGTCTTTTAATTTCATGGCTTGAAGTCACCATCTGCAATGATTTTGGAGTATAAGAAAATAAAAGTCTGTCATTGTTTCCATTTTTTCCCCATCTATTTGCCATGAAGTTGATGGGACCAGATGCAATGATCTTAGTTTTTTAAATATTGATTTTTAAGCTAGCTTTTTCACTTTCTTCATTCACCTTCATCAAGAGGCTCTTTAGTTCCTCTTCACTTTCTGCCGTTCGGAGAAGGCAATGGCACCCCACTCCAGTACTCTTGCCTGGAAAATCCCATGGGCGGAGGAGCCTGGTAGGCTGCAGTCCATGGGGTTGCAAAGAGTTGGACACGAGGGGTCACACAGAGTTGGACACGACTGAAGCAACTTAGCAGCAGCAGCAGCAGCAGAGTGGTGTCCTTTATTGTGTCCATCCTTGCATGAAATGTTCCCTTGGTATTCCCATTTTTCTTCAGGAAATCTCTAATGTTTCTGATTCTATTGTTCTCTTCTACTTCTTTGCATTGTTCATTGAAGAACGACTTATTATCTCTCCCTGCTTTTCTCTGGAACTCTGCTCCGTTGATTTATTTATCTGGTTTTGTTCCAATCCCAAGCTGTTTTGACTACTGTAGCTTTGAGTATTACATGAAATCTGGGAGAGTTATGCTTCCTGCATTGTTCTTTTTCTTCAGTATTGCTTTGGCAATTCTGGGTCTTTTATGGTTCCATATAAATTTTAGGATTATTTTTTTCTAATTCTGTGAAAGGTCTCTTAGGTAATTTGATAGGGATTGCATTAAATCTGTAGCTTGCTTTGGGCAGCATGGCCATTTTCACAGTATTAATTCTTTCTGTGATAATGTGATAGCTTTCATCTCTTTGAATCCCCATCAGTTTCCTTTATTAATCACCATTTAAGTCTTTTATGTCCTTGTTGAGATTTATTTCTAAGTATTTTAATTCAGGCAATTTTATTTATTTTTTATTTAATATAAATTTATTTATTTTAATTGGAGGCTGATTACTTTACAGTATTGTATTGGTTTTGCCATACATCAACATGAATCTGCCAGGGGTGTACATGTGTTCCCCAGCCTGAACCCCCCTCCCACCTTCCTCCCCATACCATCCTTCTGGGTCATCCCAGTGCACCAGCCCCAAGCATCCTGTATCATGCATCAAACCTGGACTGGCGATTCGTTTCACATGATATTATACATGTTTCAATGCCATTCTCCCAAGTCATCCCACCCTCGCCCTCTCCCACAGAGTCCAAAAGACTGTTCGATACATCTGTGTCTCTCTTGCTGTCTCGCATACAGGGTTATCGGGTTATTGTTACCATCTTTCTAAATTCCATATATATGTGTTAGTATTCTGTATTGGTGTTTTTCTTTCTGGCTTACTTCACTCTGTATAATAGACTCCAGGCAATTTTAAAATGAATTATTTTTACATTCGCATGGTTAGTGTAAAGAAGTACAACCAATTTCTGTATGTTAATTTTGTATTCTGCTACCTTGCTGAATTCATTTATCAGTGCTAGTAGTTTTTCTGTGGAATCCTTAGGGTTTTCTATATATAGTATAAGGGTTCCTCAGTGGCTCAGTAATAAAAATCCACCTGGAATACAGGAGCTGCATGAGATGCAAGTTTGATCCCTGCGTCAGGAAGATTGCCTAGATGAGTGCATGGCAACCTACGCCAGTATTCTTGCCTAGAAAATCCCCATGCACAAAGGAGCCTGGTGGGCTCCAGTCCATAGGGTCACAAAGAGTCACATACGACTGAAGCAACTTAGCATGCACATGCAGATATATATTATCATTTCATCCGAATATAATGACAGCTTCACCTCTTCCCTTCGAATTTGGATACCTGTTATTTCTTTCTCTTATATGATTGCTGTGGCTAAAACTTCCCATACTATGTTGAATAAAAGTGATAAGAGCGGGCAACCTTGTCTTAATCCAGTTTTTAGTGTAAAATAAAGGCTTTCAGCTTTTCGCCATTGAGTATTATATTGGCTCTGAGTTTCTTATAGGTTGATATTATTCCCTTTATACTTAATTTGGTGGAGAATGTTTTATCATGAATGGGAGCTGAATTTTATCAAATGGTTTTTCTTCATCTGTTGAGATGACTATGTAGTTTTTGTCTTGTCTTTTATTTGATGTAGATTGATTTGCAAATGTTGGGCCATTCCTGTGACTCTAGGATGAATCCAGCTTGGTCATGGTGTATGATCTTTGTATTCGGTTTGATAATGTTTCAGTGAGAATTTTTTTCATCTAAATTATCAAATATATTGGCCTAAATTTTCTTCACTGGTGGTATCTTTTTTCTTATTTTGGTATTGGTGGCTCCACAGAATGTTTTTGAGTGTGTGCCCTCCTCTTCAGTCTTCAGGATGAGTTTAAGAAGGATCAGTGTAAGTTCTTCTTCGCAGGTTTGGTCAGTTTTGACTGCGAAGCCATCTGGTCCTGGACCTTTGTATGCTTTTTTTTTTTTTACAGATTCTATTTTGCTTGTAGTGATCAGTGTGTTCAAATTGGTTTACTTTTTAAATTCAGTTTTTATAGGCTGTACTTTCTAGAAACGTGTCCATTTCTTCTGGTTTGTCCAGTTTGTTGGCATGTCTCTGATGATTCATAGTATTCTCTTACGATTTTTAAAATTTTTAACATATCAGTTGTTATTTCTCCTTTTTCATTTCTTATTTTGTATATTAAGGTCCTCTCTCTTCTTTCTTATGAACCTAGCCAGTAATTTGTAAATTTTCTGTACCCTTTAAAAAATCTAATTCTTGATTTTATTGATTTTTTTAATTGCTTTTTATAATTTCTATTTTATTTATTTCCTGTCTGATCCTGGGGCTTCCCAGATGACTCAGTGGTAAAGAATCCACCTGCCAATGCAGGAGATGCAAGTTCAGTCACTCGCATGGGTCACTCCAGGGTCAGGAGGATTCCCTGGAGATAAAAATGACAACATCTTTGCCTGGGAAATCCCATGGACAGAGCATCCTGGTGGGCTATAGTCCCTGGGGTCTCAAAAAAGTCGGACACAACTTAGTGCCTAAACAACAGCAATAACAACAATCTTTATTTCCTTCCTTCTGCTGACTTTGAAGTATTGTTTGTTCCCTCTTTTTCTAATTCTTTTATATGTTCCCTCTTTTTCTAATTCTTTTATATGATGTTTATTTGAGAGGAAGGCTCATTTTGCTAAGAACTACTTTTGCTGCATCCCATAGATTTTGTATAGCTGTGTTTTCATTGTCATTTATCTCGTATTTTGTAATTCTTTCTTTGATTTCATCCTTGAACCATTGTTTTGTTAACAGTGTTGTTTAGTTGCCATGTATTCATTTTTTTCTCATTTCTGTTCTGTGGTTGATTTCTACTTTCATTTCACTGTGGTCAGAAAAGATGCTTGAAATAATTTCCATCCTCTTAAAATTGTTGAGGATTATTTTCATGCTAGTCTGTGATCAATCCTAGAGAATGTTCCATGTGCATTTGAAAAGAATGTGTATTCTACATTTTTTGGATTTAATGTCTTGAAAATGTAAATTAAGTCTAACTGTTCTGTTGTATCATGTATGATCTCTGTTGCCTTATTTTTTGTCCAGAACAGCTGTCCATTGATATAAGTGGGATGTCAGTGTCTCTATTACTAAATTTCCTGTCAATTTCTCCCTTTTTGTCTCTCAGTATTTATTTTATGTATTTTCATCTCATAAATTGGGTGCATATATGTTGATGAGTATAATACCTTCTTTTTGAATTGATCCTTTGTCATTACATATTGTTGTTCTTTACCTTTGGCCTTTGTTTTAAGGTTTATTATGTCTGATGCAAGCTTTGTAACCCTTACTTTCTTGTCATTTTCATTTGCTTCCCCTCACATTCAATCTATATGTATCCTTTGCCCTAAAGTGAGTCTCTCATTGGCAGCCTATTGTAGGCTCTTGTGTTTTTAATCCAATCTGCTACTCCAGTGTTTTTGATTGGAGCATTTAGTCCATTGACAGGGTAATTATTGATAGATATGTATTTATTACCATTTCAGACCTTCTTTTCCAGTTGATTTTTTTATTTCTTCTTTGATCTTTTCCTTCTATAGTTTGATTTTCTTTTGCATTATGCTTCTGTTCCTTTTGGTTTTTGTGCCTCTATTACACGTTTTTGATTTGTGGCTACTCTGTTTTTCCCTTATTAACCCCTTATATGTACTTCCTTTAGACTGATTGTCATATAATCTCAAACACATTCCACAAAAAAATCTACATTTTCTTACTATTTCTCCCACATTTATGATTTTGATTTCTTCTTTTACATCTTCACATTTATTGTTTTGCTATTCCTTCTAGTTATCATCATTTTCAAAAAGTTTGGTAAGTGATTTAATTTCCAATTGTGATTTTTTTTTCTTTCTTGCATATTCTTGCTTCCCTTCTATTTATAGAAGGCCTTTCAACATTTCTTTTAGGATACGTTTTGTTCTTCTTGTTGTTTATTCACTAATTCATGTCTGACTCTTTTCAGCCCCATGAACTACAGCACACCAGCTTTTCCCTGTCCTTCATTATGTCCTGGCGCTTGCTCAAACTCATGTCCATTGAGTCACTGATGCCATCCAATCATCTCATCCTGTCACTCCCTTCACTTCATGCCCTCAATCTTTTGCAACATCAGGGCCTTTTCCAATTAGTATTGATATGTTTTTTTATTTTTTGCTTGTCTGAGAAATTGTTTATTCTGCCTTCTATTGGAAACGATAGTCTTGATTGGTAGAATATCCTCAGTTCATTTCAGTTGCTCAGTCGTGTCCGACTCTTTGCAACCCCATGAATCGCAGCACGCGAGGCCTCCCTGTCCATCACCAACTCCCGGAGTTCACCCAGACTCACGTCCATCGAGTCAGTGATGCCATCCAGCCATCTCATCCTCTGTCATCCCCTTCTCCTTCTGCCCCCAGTCCCTCCCAGCATCAGAGTCTTTTCCAATGAGTCAGCTCTTCACATGAGGTGGCCAAAATACTGGAGTTTCAGCTTTAGCATCCGTCCTTCCAAAGAAATCCCAGGGCTGATCTCCTTCAGAATGGACTGGTTGGATCTCCTTGCAGTCCAAGGGACTCTCAAGAGTCTTCTCCAACACCACAGTTCAAAAGCATCAATTCTTTGGCACTCAGCCTACTTCACAGTCCAACTCTCACATCCATACATGACCACAGGGAAAACCATAGCCTTGACTAGACGGACCTTTGTTGGCAAAGTAACGTCTCTGCTTTTGAATGTGCTATCTAGGTTGGTCATAACTTTCCTTCCAAGAAGTAAGCGTCTTTTAATTTCATGGCTGCAGTCACCATCTGCAGTGATTTTGGAGCCCCAGAACATAAAGTCTGACACTGTTTCCACTGTTTCCCCATCTATTTCCCATGAAGTGATGGGACCGGATGCCATGATCTTCGTTTTCTGAATGTTGAGCTTTAAGCCAACTTTTTCACTCTCCACGTTCACCTTCATCAAGAGGCTTTTGAGTTCCTCTTCACTTTCTGCCATAAGGGTGGTGTCATCTGCATATCTGAGGTTATTGATATTTCTCCCAGCAATCTTGATTCCAGCCTGTGTTTCTTCTAGTCCAGCGTTTCTCATGATGTACTCTGCATATAAGTTAAATAAACAGAGTGACAATATACAGCCTTGATGTACTCCTTTTCCTATTTGGAACCAGTCTGTTGTTCCATGTTCAGTTCTAACTGTTGCTTCCTGACCTGCGTACAGGTTTCACAAGAGGCAGATCAGGTGGTCTGGTATTCCCATCTCTTTCAGAATTTTCCACAGTTTATTGTGATCCACACAGTCAAAGGCTTTGGCATAGTCAATAAAGCAGAAATAGATGTTTTTCTGGAACTCTCTTGCTTTTTCCATGATCCAGCGGGTGTTGGCAACTTGATCTCTGGTTCCTCTGCCTTTTCTAAAACCAGCTTGAACATCAGGAAGTTCACAGTTCACATATTGCTGAAGCCTGGCTTGGAGAATTTTGAGCATTACTTTACTAGCGTGTGAGATGAGTGCAATTGTGCAGTAGTTTGAGCATTCTTTGGCATTGCCTTTCTTTGAGATTGGAATGAAAACTGACCGTTTTCAGTCCTGTGGCCACTGCTGAGTTTTCCAAATTTGCTGGCATATTGAGTGCAGCACTTTCACAGCATCATCTTTCAGGATTTGAAGTAGCTCAACTGGTATTCCATCACCTCCACTGGCTTTGTTCGTAGTGATGCTTCCTAAGGCCCACTTGACTTCGCATTCCAGGATGTCTGGCTCTAGGTGAGTGATCACACCATCATGATTATCTGGGTCATGAGAATCTTTTTTGTATAGTTCTTCTGTGTATTCTGCCACCTCTTCTTAATACAAATCTTCTGCTTCTGTTAGGTTCATACCATTTCTGTCCTTTATTGTGCCCATCTTTGCATGAAAAGTTCCCTTGGTATCTCTAATTTTCTTGAAGGGATCTCTAGTCTTTCCCATTTGATTGTTTTCCTCTATTTCTTTGCACTGATCACTGAGGAAGGCTTTCTTATCTCTCCTTGCTGTTCTTTGGAACTCTGCATTCAAATGGGTATATCTTTCCTTTTCTCCTTTGCTTTTCACTTCTCTCCTTTTCACAGCTATTTGTAAGGCCTTCTTTGACAGGCATTTTGATTTTCTTTTTCTTGGGGATGGTCTGGATTCCTGTCTCCTATTCAATGTCGTGAACCTCTGTCCATAGTTCTTTAGGCAGTCTATCAGATCTAATCTCTTGAATCTATCTGTCACTTCCACTGGATAATTGTAAGGGATTTGATTGAGGTCATACCTGAATGGTCTAGTGGTTTTCCCCACTTTTTTCAACTAAAGTCTGAATTTGGTAATAAGGAGTTCATGATCTGAGCCACAGTCAGCTCCCAGTCTTGTTTTTGCTGACTGTATAGAGCTTCTCCATCTCTGACTGCAAAGAATATAATCAGTCTGATTTCTTTATTGACCGTCTGGTGATGTCCATGTACAGTCTTTTCTTGTGTTGTTGGAAGAGGGTGTTTGCTATGACCAGTGCGTTCTCTTGGCAGAACTCTATTAGTCTTTGCCCTGCTTCATTCTGTACTCCTAGGCCAAATTTGCTTGTTACTCCAGGTATCTCTTGACTTCCTACTTTTGCTTTCCAGTCCCCTATAATGAAAAGGACATCTTTTTTGAGTGTTAGTTCTAGAAGGTCTTGTAGGTCTTCATAGAACCATTCAACTTCAGCATTACTGGTCAGGGCATAGACTTAGATTACCATGATATTGAATGGTTTGCCTTGGAAATGAACAGAGATTGGATTGCATCCAAGTACTTCATTTCAGACTCTCTTGTTGACTATGATGGCTATTCCATTTCTAAGGATTCTTGCCCACAGTAGTAGATATAATGATCATCTGAGTTAAATTCACCCATTCCGCTCCATTTTAGGTCACTGATTCCTAAAATGTTGATGTTCACTCTTGCCATCTCCTGTTTGACCACTTCCAATTTGCTTTGATTCATAGACCTAACATTCCAGGTTCCTATGCAATATTGTTCTTTACAGCATTGGACTTTGCTTCTGTCACCAGTCACATCCACAACTGGGTGGTGTTTTTGCTTTGGCTCCGTCTCTTCATTCTTTCTGGAGTTATTTCTCCACTGATCTCCAGTAGCATTTTGGGCATCTACTGACCTGGGGACTTCATCTTTCAGTGTCCTATCTTTTTGCCTTTTCATACTGTTCATGGGGTTCTCAAGGCAAGAATACTGGTGGTTCACCACTCCCTTCTCCAGTGGACCACATCTTGTCAGAACTCTCCACCATTACCCGTCCATCTTGGGTAGCCATATATGGCGTGGCTCATAGTTTCATTGAGTTAGACAAGGCTGTGGTCCATGTGATCAGTTTGGTTAGTTTTCTGTGACTGTGGTTTTCAGTCTGTCTGCCCTCTGATGGAGAAGGATAAGAGGCTTATGGACGCTTCCTGATGGGAGAGACTGACCTGAGGGGGGAACTGGTTCTTGTTCTGATGGACAGGGCCGTGTGCAGTAAATCTTTAATCCAATTTTTGTCTCCTTAGGTAGGTTTATTCCTAGGTATTTTATTATTTTTGTTGCAATGGTAAATGTGTTTAATTCCTTAGTTTCTCTATTTTTCGTTGCTAGTGTATAGGAATTCAAGTGATTGCTAGGTATTGATTTTTTTATCCTGTGATTTTAATAAATTCACTGATTAGCTCTAGTAAATTTGTGATAGTATCTTTAGAGTTTTTCATGTACAGTATCAATGCCATCTGCAAATAGTGAGTTTTTCTTCTTCCTTTCCAAACTGGATTCCTTTTACTTTTCTTTCTTCTCTGATTGCTGTAGCTAGGACTTTCAAAACTGTGTTGAATAATAGTGGTTAGAAAGGGCAGTCTTGTCTTGTTCCTGATCCTAGAGGGCATGCTTTCAGTTCTCACTGTTAAGATTATGTTTGCTATGGGTTTGTTATAAATGGCCTTTATTCTGTTAAGGTAGGTTCTTTCTGTGCCCATGCTTTGAACAGCTTTCATCATAAATGTGTGCCTCACGCTTCTCTGAGCCTCTGTTGTTGTCAGTTGCTAAGTCTGACTGACTCTTTGTGATCCCATGGACTGAACAAGCCAGGTTTCCCTGTCCTTCACTGTCTCCCAGAGTTTGCTCAAACTCATATGCATTGAGTTGATAATGCCATCCAACCATCTCATCCTCTTGTCCCCTTCTCCTCCTGCTCTCAATGATTCCTAGCACCAGGATCTTTTCCAATGAGTTGTATCTGCATCAAATGGCCAAAGTATTGGAGCATCAACATCAGTCCTTCCAATGACTATTCAGGGTTGATTTATTTCCTTCAGGATTGACTGGCTTGATCTCCTTGCTGTCCAAGGGACTCTCATTAGTCAACTCTAGCACCACAGCTCGAAAGCATCAACTCTTTGGCGCTCAGCCTTCTTTATGGTCCAACTTTCAATCCATCCATGACTACTGGAAAAAACATACCTTTGGCCATACAGACCTTTGTTGGCAAAGTGCTGTCTCTGTTTTTTAAATACGCTAAGTTTCTCATAGCTTTTCTTCCAAGGAGCAAGTGTCTTTTAATTTCATGGCTGCAGTCCCCATCCACAGTGATTTTGGAGCCCCCAAAATAAAGTCTTTCACTGTTTCCTTTTTTTCCCATCTATTTGCCATGAAGTGAGGGAACCAGGTGCCATGATCTTAGGTTTTTGAATGTTGTTTTCACCTTCATCAAGAGGCTTTTTAGCTCCTCTTCACTTTCTGCCATTAGGGTGGTGGTATCTACATATTTGAGGTTATTGATATTTCTCCCAGAAATCTTGATTCCAGCTTGGAATTCATCCAGCCTAGCATTTCACATGAGTACTCTGCACGTAAGTTAAATAAGCAGGGTGACAGTATACAGCCTTGATGTACTCCTTTCCCAAGGTTGAAACAATCCATCATTCCATGTCCAGTTCTAACTGTTGTTTCTTGGCCTGCATACACATTTCTCAGGCCCCAGGTCAGGTGGTCTGGTATTCTCATCTCTTTAAGAATTTTCCACAGTTTGCTGTGATCCACACAGTCAAAGGCTTTAGCACAGTCAGTGAAACAGAAGTAGAAGTTTTTCTCGAGTTCTTTTGCTTTGTCTGTGATCCAGCAGATGTTGGCAACTTGACTTCTGGTTCCTCTGCCTTTCCTAAATCCAGCTTGTACATCTGGAATTTCTTGGTTCACATACTGTTGAAGCCTAGCTTGAAGTATTTTGAGTATTACCTTGTTAGCCTGTGAAATGAGTGCAGTTGTGTGGTAGTGTGAACATTCTTTGGCATTGTCCTTCTTTGTGATTGGCATGAAAATTGAACTGTTTTAGTCCTGTGGCCACTGCTGAGTTTCCAAATTTGCTGGCATATTGAGTGCAGCACTTTCACAACATCATCTTTTAGGATTTGAAATAGCTCAGCTGGAATTACATCACCTCCACTAGCTTTCTTCATAATAATGCTTCCTAAGGCCCACTTGAGTTCACACTCCAGGATATTGACTCTAAATGAGTAACCACATGATCGTGATTATCTAGTCTTTAAGACCTTTTTAGTACAGTTCTGTGTATATTTGTCACCCTTTCTTAATATCTCCTGCTTCTGTTAGGTCTATACCGTTTCTGTCCTTTATTGTGCCCATTTTTGCATAAAATGTTCCCTTGGTATCTCTAATTTTCTTAAAAAGATCTCTAGTCTTTCCCATTTTATTGTTTGCATCTATTTCTTTGGAGTATTCACTTAGGAAGTTTTTCTTCTCTCTCCTTGCTGTTCTTTGGAACTCTGCATTCAGGTGAGTATATCTTTCCTTTTCTCCTTTGCCTTTCGTTTCTCTTCTTTTCTCAGCTATTTGTAAGGCCTCCTCAGACAACCATTTTTTGCCTTTTTGCATTTTATTTTCTTGGGGATGGTTTTGTCACCACCTCCTGTGCAATGTTACAAATCTCTGTCCATAGTTCTTCAGGCACTCTGTCAGATCTAATCCCTTGAATCTATTTGTCACTTCTACTGTATAAGCGATTTACATTATAAGGGATTTACATCATAAGGATTTGATTTAGGTCATACCTGAGGGACCTTATGGTTTTACCCACTTTCTTCATTTTAAGTCTGAATTTTGCAATAAGGAGCTCATGATCTGGGCCACAGTCAGCATCAGGTCTTGTTTTTGCTGCCTGTACAGAGCTACTCCATCTTTGGCTACAAAGAATATATACTGAATGATTTCAGTATTGACCATGTGGTGATGATGTCCATGTGTAGCCTCTTCTCTTGCTTTGTTGGAAGAGGGTGTTTGTTGTGACCAGTGTGTTCTTTTGGAAAAACTGTTACCCTTTGCCCTGCTTCATATTGGGATGAGACTTGCATGCCTGGGAGGAAGTTGTGAAAAAGGAAAACTTCCTACATCCTCAGAAGCTTCTTCACAGGTGGGGAGATCAGCTGGGACAGAAAGGGAGCTTTAGAGGCTAGTATCACCCGATCTGATTCTGTACCAGCTGATCTCAGGATTAGGAACCTTTCGTCTTTCACAACTTCCTCCCAGGCTGGCAAGTACCATCCCGATTTCTTTTTCTTTTTTTCTGGTCCTACCTGGTTATGTGGAGATCTTTCATGTAATTTGGGGTGTTTGGGATATTCTACCAGCATTCCAAGATTTCTATGAGAACTGTTCAAGATGTAGGTGAATTTTTGATACACTTGTTGGAGAGAGTGAGCTCCATGTCCTTCTATTCTGCCATCCTGATTGGAGTCCCCTAGAAATCCCTTTTAAAAAATTGATTCTCCTATAACAAAGTTTCTAAATTATACTTCTGCCTTTTGTTTTGAAGCTGGCTTGCTTTTATTTATTTCTATAATTTCCTGATTCAGTAAGTAAAAGATACTTGTGACAAACTTATTCTGATCTGCTTCATTGAAAAAGTCAATGAAGTGTTAAGATTAGGTGAGCTAACCATTTATTATTGGGTTTAAAAATCACTGTATCAGTTATTTAAGAATGTGTGATAATTTGGATTTTTTTGGCCTAGGGCTTATATAAGGTAGTTTTCTGAAATAATTTTGTAATATGGAAAGCTTTCTTTCTGATTCATTAGTCTTCTGTTTTTTTTCTTTTGCTGTATGTAAACTATTTAGAAAGCTTTATTTACAGATATTTTTAAGTGTTATACATATGTTCTGCTGCTGCTACTGCTACATATGTTCTAAACATTAGTTGTTTTTCTTGTATAAAGTGGGATAGCCTACCCTACTTGTATTTCAAGGCTTCCCTGATGGCTCAGTGGTAAAGAATCTGCCTGCCAGTGCAGGAGACGTGGATTCAATCCCTTGTCCGGCAAGATCCACTGGAGAAGGCATTGGCAACCTACTCCAGTTTCTTTCCTGGGATACAGTCCATGGGGTCACAAAAAGTCAGACACTGAGCAATGACAGCAAAACTTGTATTTCACTTGTGAGAATTTAACTTTATAGAATCCTTTATAAAGGCTTATTGAGGTGAATAGTATTCTATAAAAGTCAAATTGTTTTTGTTATGATAGGTGTGTTAGAAGAAGCGAGATTTTTTGGTATTGACTCATTGATTGAACACCTGGAAGTGGCAATAAAGGTAAGTTTCTTTTTACATTAGCCAAATAATATATTTATTGTAACTGTCTCCCAGAATTCTACACTAATTTGTCAATATGTCTTCAAGAATTCACAACCACCAGAGGATCATTCACCCATATCTCGAAAGGAATTTGTCCGGTTTCTGCTCGCCACTCCAACCAAATCAGAATTGCGTTGCCAGGTAGTTGAAGCAGATTTTACATGAGTTATTTGTGTCAGTAAGTCTGTGAGGGAAGTTTTAAATTCTTCTAGGAATTTTTTTCTTACCTTATTTTCTTTTTTCATGCAAGATATATTTTAATTATGGGTCATAGCATTGAGTCAGTCCCAAAATGGTTAGCATAAAAAAGAGATGTAATAGTCTTTTACTGTTTAATTATGCCTCATACAGCAGTTTTTGGTAGTGCATAGAAATTCCAACAATTAAAAAGTCAATTATTTGTACAGCTGTTATGTATGATCAGTCAGTGGCAGTGGAAGATACTTATACTTTTATGTGTTATAGCAATAACGATATTAAAAACTGCAATACTCAGTTTTAACAATATAACGTTCTTGAATTATAGAATTAATAACATAAGTACAATTTATTAAAAATAGTGATCAACAGGTGCATGACCAGCAGAGATCTATCTTTTTAGCAACTTCTGCACATAAATGAGGCATAGCCAAAATGCATTCTAATGTTATATGTAAATCGAGTGACTTTTAAGACTCCATTAAGGATACTGATTTTATATATCTGAGTTCCATTTGATGATGTTTTGTAATAGACTCCAAGTGACTGAACTGCCAATTACTTCTATAAACCACGGTGCTTAACTATTGTGGTTAAATTAAATACAACAGATGGTTTATATATTGTGACCATTTGTGTTTTTTAATTTTAGGGTTTAAACTTCAGTGGTGCTGATCTTTCTCGATTGGACCTGCGATACATTAACTTCAAAATGGCCAATTTAAGTCGCTGCAATCTTGCCCACGCCAATCTCTGCTGTGCAAATCTTGAACGAGCCGATCTCTCTGGATCAGTCCTTGACGTAAGAATCATCTTTGGTTACAAGATAAAGTTAAAATTTTAGTCTATTGAACACTCTCGAAGAGCACAAATTACACCTCTCTCTTAATGAAGCTTTTACATCAGTTTACTAGGTTGATGACAAAACTTAAGGTTCTGAAAGTGAAATGGGTTGGTTTTGCAACTTTGAGATGCTTTATTAAATATCCACCTATAAAGTATAGCAACTGATAAGAAATTAAATCTTGAAATTAGATACCAATCTCCTCAACACATTATCAGAACTTCTATTTTCTGTGAATTAATAGGGTAAAGCTGGAAAGAACCTTGGAAAGAACAGAAATAGAATAGAAATAGAAAGCACTTTCTATTCCACATAATTTCTGGAATAGGAAAATGTTATTTCTCTGGGGGTATTTGGCAGATACTTTAAAACAAATGTGGTATGCAGCAATCTGTAAGTTAGCATCTTGGTGATTCTCTCCTTCTACATATATATATATGCGTTTACAAGTATTTGTGTGTGTGTGTGTAAGTGTGTATCCGTATGTGTATGCATGCATTTATATAACAGATAACCTATTTGAGGTGAGAGGATATATGTAAAAGCAACAGTGAAATGTAACTTCTAAGAACTTTAAGTTGCTTAATATCAAGGTCCATATCTGTGTGGAGTGGATAGCCATTCCCTTCTCCAGGGGATCTTCCCAATCCAGGGATTGAACCCAGGTCTCCCGCATTGCAAGCGGATTCTTTACCAGCTCAGCCACCAGGGAAGCCCAGGAATACTGGAGTGGGTGGCCTATCCCTTCTGCAGCAGATCTTCTCAACCCAGGAATTGAACTGGGGTCTCCTGCATTGCAGGTGGATTCTTTACCAGCTGAGCTACCAGGAAAGCTCTTTCAATTAATAAGACCTAATATATTAACTTGCTTGTAGTAGTCATTGAATAAGTGTTTATTAAATTTTATAATTTTGGCTTTATTCCTTAGTTGCAAGGTGTTTTTCTATGAAACTTAGATCTAATAACAAAATCTGCCAACACACATTTCCATTATTTTTACCCTGCTTGTTCCATGTTATGATGGAGGATCAAACTGAAAAACAACATAAGCGAAACACTAACACTACAAAGGGAAGGACCTAGCTTTCAAATTCTGAAATGCTGAGAAACAGTTTGGTTGGTTTCTGTTAGGGAATGGGGAAAAAGATAGACTGGATCATTAAATATAACTGGTTCTCTATTTTGTTTAATTATAGCATTACTGTGAGCCTGAACCATAATTTTCTTCTCTTTAAATGCTTGTTCTACCCATATTGTGTCATTGATATGAAGGCCAATATACCTATTTATCATTTGTTTATAATTTTTTTTATTTAAATGTAGTTGATTTACAGTATCATTTGGCATTCAGGTGTACAGTACAGCAATTCAGTTACATATACATACACTGTATATGTATGTATGTATACATACATATATATATATATAGTCCTCTTCAGATTCTCTTCCCTTAATACGTTATTATAAACTGTTGACTACAGTTTCCTTTGCTACACAGTAGGTCCTTGTTTGTTGTTTTGTATATAGTGGTGTGTATATGTTAATCCCAACCTGCTAATTTATCCCTCCTCCCATCCCATTTTGCCCATTGGTAACCACAGATTTGTTTTGTATGTCTGAGTCCCTTCATGTGTAGGAAACAAGTTCATTTGAGCTTCCACATATAAGCAATATCATACATATTTATCTTTCTCTGGTTTACTTCATTTAGTATGATAATCTCTAGATCCATCCATATTGCTGCAAATGGCATTTAAAAATTCTCTTTATGGCTGAATAATATTCCACTGTGTGTGTGTCTGTATATACCATAGCTTCTGTATTTGTTCATCTGTCAATAAACACTTAGGTTGCTTCCATGTCTTGGCTATTGTAAATAGTGCCTCTGTGAATACTGGGGTGCATTTATATTTCTGAATTATAGTTTTCTTCAGATATATGCCCAGGAGTGGGATTGCAGGATTATATGTAGCTTTAATTTTAGTTTTCTAAGGAACCTCCACATTGTTCTCCATAGTGGCTGTACCAGTTTATGTTCCCAGCAGTGTAGGACAGCTCCCTTTTATTCATACTCTCAACCAGCATTTATTATTTGTAGATTTTTTGATGGATGATGGCCATTCTGAATGGTATGAAGTGATACCTCATTGTAGTTTTGATTTGAGGTTCTCTAATAATTAGCAGTGTTGAGCATCTTTTCATGTACCTGTTTGCCATCTGTATGTCTTCTTTGGAGAAATATCTGTTTAGCTCTTCTGCCCATTTTATGATTGGGCTGCATGAGCTGTTTCTATATTTTGGAGATTAAGACCTTGGGGGCTGCATGGTTTGCAGATGTTTTCTCCCATTTTATAGCTTGTCTTTTCATTTTGTTTATGGTTTCCTTTGCTGTCCAAAAGCTTTTAATTAAGTCCCATTTGTTTATTTTTGTTTTTATTTTCATCATTCTATTCATTTGGAAATGAATCCAAAAACATTCTGTCACGATTTATGTACAGGGGTGTTATGTCTATGTTTTCCTCTAGGAGTTTTATAGCATCCAGTTCTACATTTAGGTCTTTAATTAATTTGGGGTTTAGTTTTGTATGTGATGGTAGACACTGTTCTAGTTTCCTTCTTAAGTAGTTTTCCAGTTTTCCCAGTACCACACGTTGAAAAGACTCTTTTTTTCTTCACTGTATATTCTTGCCCTTTTATCATACATTATTGACAATAGGTGTGTGTTTATTTCTGGGTTTTCTATTCCATTGATCTATATTTCTGTTTTTGTGCCAGCACAATACTGTTTTGATTACTGTGGTCAGGGAGCATGATTCCTCCAGCTCCAGTTTCTTTCTCAGTATCTTTGTTGTTGTTGTTCAGTCGCTCAGTAGTGTCGTAACTCTATGTGACCGCCATGGACTGCAGCACACCAGGCTTTCCTGTCCTTCATTGTCTCCCAGAATTTGAGCAAACTTCTATCCATTGAGTTGGTGATGCCATCCAACTATCTCATCCTCTGTTGTCCCCTTCTCTGCCTGCCTTCAGTCTTTCCCAGCATCAGGGTCTTTTCCAGTGAGTCAGCTCATCACATCAGGTAGCCAAAGTATTGGAGCTTTGGCTTCAGTATCAGTCCTTTTGATGAATATTCAGGGTTGATTTCCTTTAGGATTGACTGATTTGATATCCTTGCTGTCCAAGGGATTCTACAGAGTTTTATCCAGCACCACAGTTCGAAAAGCATCAGTTCTTCTGTGCCTTCTCTATGGTCCAACTCTCACATCCATACATGACTACTGAAAAAAACCATAGTTCTTATTGAATTGGACCTTTGTAGGCAAAGTGATTTCTCTGCTTTTCAATACGCTGTCTAGGTTTTTCCATAGCTTTTCTTATAAGGAGCAAGCGTCTTTTAATTTCATGGAAACAAACACAAAATCTAATCCAATCAGGAACAGAATGGTTGCTCTCAACACTCATGCTTCTCTGATGTACACCTTGATACAGAGACAGACCTTCAGTTTGCTTGATACTACACTTTCATCTTTTCATCTTCCCTGAGAAATCTCAGCCCCCCTATATTTGACCCCTTATCCCAAGCACCTCTCTTTTTCAACATTCTTCCTGCCCTAAGTCTAACCTCTTTGGTTAAATGTTTGCAGAGACAAAAACATGGAAATGTCTCACTTTGGTTGCTTTCTTAGTTTCCTTTATCAAGGTTAAGATAAAAACCTCACACTCTATCATCTTGTCTCCTTCTGTCCTTGATAGTACCAAAATAGATAGATTCCACTAATTTTTATGCTAGTCTTCCAAGTGAATCATAATTCACTTGTAAACCAGTAATTCCCTTGTCTGAACATCTTTCTGTTTATTCATTCTGTCCTCTTGTTTCTTCTACCCGTTTGTGAACACAGCAGAAATATTTGAGATAAACATACAGGAGAAATGGAGCTATGTAGATTTCCACAGCAGATTCTCACTTGACTTAGAATAAAATTCAAGCCCCTGACCAAGGTGCCCACAGACCTTCATAAACTGGAACCCACTGCATCACTGAGAATGATCCACATGATCATTCTGGCCATGTTCCCTTCACTAACTGCATCCTGGATAGAGGACTGCCCTTCCAGCTAACCAAACAGCTGTAGCAAGAACCAATCTGCTTACTTAGCAGGGGCTACACTGGAATTCCCACCATTCCCAGGAACTCTCCTGGTCTTAAGAGATTCTTTTATTATCATAACTTGGTCAGAGAAAGTGGACACTCTTTGGGTCTCCAGTTCTATAAGCCCTTGTCACCTAGCATATCATATTTAGGTACCAGGAGAGTATTAGTAGGCTATTCATTGGGTTATCTCAGTTTACTTAAAAAATTATAAAGATACACAATACTTACATGCTACTGTACATAAAGCAGATAAACAAGGTCCTACTGTAAATCACGGGAATTATATTCAGTACTAATTTCATGGCTGCAGTCACCATCTGCAGTGATTTTGGAGCCCAAAGAAATAAAGTCTGTCACTGTTGCCATTTTTTTTCCATCTATTTGCCATGAAGTGATGGCAGATATCTTTGATGATGATGATCCCATGAAGTGATGGGAGTGAATGCCATTATCTTAGTTTTTTGAATGTTTGGTTTTAAACCAGCTTTTTGCTTTTATCTTTCACTTTCATCAAGAGGCTTTTTAGTCCCTCATCGCTTTCTGCCTTTAGGGTAGTGTTATCGGCATATCTGAGGTTACTGGTATTTCTCCTAGCAGTCTTGATCCCAGCTTGTGATTCATCCAGCCCAGCATTTCGCATGATGTACTCTGCATATAAGTTAAATGAGCAGAATGACAATACACAGGCTTGAGCCCTTGCCAAATTTTGAATCAGTCTGTTGTACCATGTTGGTTCTAACTGTTGCTTCCTGACCTGTACACAGGTTTGTCAGCAGGCAGGTAAGGTAAAGGGTCTGGTATTCCCATCTCTTGAAGAATGTTGTGAAAGTCACAACATTCAAACAAAGTTTATTGTGATCCACACAGTCAAAGGCTCTAGCTTAGTAAATGAATTAGAAGTATATGTTTTTCTGAAATTCCTTTTATCTATGATCCAGTGGATGATGGCAATTTGATCTGTTTCCTCTGCCTTTCCGAAATCCAGCTTGAACATCTGGAAGTTCTTGGTTCATGCACTGTTGAAGCCTAGCTTGAAGGATTTTGAGCATTACCTTGCTAGCAGGTGAAATGAGCGCAATAGTGTGGTAATTTGAACATTCTTTGGCATTGCCTTTCTTTGGGATAGGAATGAAATCTCTTCCAGTCCTGTGGCCACTGCTGAGTTTTCCAAATTTACTGGCATATTGTGTGCAGCATTTTAACAGCATCATATTTTAGGATTTGAAATACCTTAGCTGGAATTCCATCACCTCCAATAGCTTTGTTTGTAGTAATGCTTCCTATGGCCTAATTGACTTCACACTCCAGGATGTCTGGCTCTTGGTGAGTGACCACACCATTGTGTCTGGGTCATTAAGACCTTTTTTGTACAGTTCTTCTGTGTGTTCTTGCCACCTTCTCTTAATCTCTTCTGCTTCTTTGAGATTCTTATGTTTCTCTCCTTTACTGTGCCCATCTTTGCATAAAATGTTCCCTTGCTATCTCTAATTTTCTTGAAGAGATCTCTAGTCTTTCCCATTCTATTGTTTGCTTCTAATTTTTTGCATTGTCCACCTAAGAAGGCTTTCTTATCTCTCCTTGCTGTTCTTTGGAACTCTGCATTCAGATAGGTATATCTTTACTTTGCTCCTTTGACTTTCACATCTCTTCATTTCTTATTTATTTGTAAGGCCTACTCAAGGAGCCATTTTTCCTTGTTGCATTTCATTTTCTTGGGGATGGTTTTGATCACTACCTCCTGTACAATGGTACAAACCTCCATCTGTAGTTCTTCAGGCAGTCTATCAGATCTAATGCCTTGAATCTAGTTGTCACTTCTACCGTATAATCATAAGGGATTTAATTTAGGTCATACCTTAGTGACCTAGTGGTTTTCCCTACTTTTTTCAATCAAGTCTGATTTTTGCAGTAAGGAGCTGATGATCTGAGCAATAGTCAGCTCCAGGTCTTCTTTTTGCTGGCTGTGTAGAGAGAACTTCTCCATCTTTGCCTGCAAATATTCAATCTGATTTTGGTATTGACCATCTGGTCATATCCATGTGTAGAATCATCTCTTATACTGTTGGAAGAGGGTGTTTGCTGAGACCAGTGTGTTCTCTTGGCAAAACTCTGTTAGCCTTTGCCTTGCTTCATTTTGTACTCCAAGGCCAAACTTGCCTGTTATTCCAGGTATCTCTTGACTTCCTACTTTTGCATTCTAGTCCCCTATAATGAAAAGGACATCTTTTTTTGGTGTTAGTTCTAGAAGGTCTTGTAGGACTTCAAAGAACCATTCATCTTCAGCTTTTTTGGCATTAGTGGTTGGGGCATAGACTTGGATTACTGTGATGTTGAACGGTTTGCCTTGGAAATGAACCAAGATCATTCTGTCATTTTTGAGACTGTACCCAAGTACTGCATTTTGGACTCTCTTGTTGACTATGAGGGCTACTTCATTCCTTCTAAGGGATTCTTGGCCACAGTAGTAGATATAATGGTTATCTGAACTAAATTCACCCATTCTGGTCCATTTTAGTGCACTGATTCCTAAAATGTTGATGTTCCTTCTTGCCATCTACTGTTGACCACTTCCAGTTTACTTTGATTCATGGACCTAATACTGGATTTCCCAATATTTCCAATGAAACATTGTTCTTTACAGCATTGCACTTTACTTTCACCACCAGACACATCTACAGCTGGGCATCCTTTCTGCTTTGGCTCAGCCTCTTCATTCCTTCTGGAGTTTTTCTGTACTCTTCTCCAGTAGCATATTGAACGCCTACCTACCTGGGGTTGTGGTGGGGGGTGCCGCAGAATGGTTCCTCCTTCAGTGCCGTATCTTTTTGTCTTTCCATACTGGACATGGGGTTCGTCAGGCAAGAATGCTGAACTGGTTTGCCATTCCCTTCTCCAGTTGACCACCGTTTGTCAGAACTCTGCACCATGACCTGCCCTTCTTGAGTGGCCCTACATGACATGGCTTATAGTTTTCACTGAATTACACAAGGCTGTGATCCATGTGATCATTTTGGTTGGTTTTCTGTGATTATGATTTTCATTTTGTCTGCCCTCCGATGGATGAGGACAAGAGGCTTGTGTAAGCTCCTGATAGGAGGCACTGTCTGTAGGGAAAACTGGATCTTGCTCTGGTGGGCAGGGCCAGTGCTAAGTAAAACTTTAATCCAGTTTTCTGCTGATGGTTGGGACTGTGTTTCCTCCCTGTAGTTTGGCCTGAGGTGGCACAGTCCTAGAGTCTGTAGTCTCTGTCATAGGCTATAGACTCTATGGTAGGTATAAAGGCAGCCTCCTCCAAAAGGACTTATACCAGCATACCGTGCCTCCCAGGACTACAGCTAGCAATGCCCTTGACTCTGCAGCAGGCCACTGTAAACCCACGCCTCTGCTGCAGATTCCCAGACACTCATAGGCACATCTGGCTCAGTCACTTGTGGAGTCCCTGCTCCTTTCTCCTGGGTCCTGGTGTGCAGGAAGCTTTTTCTGTGCCCTCCCAGAGTCTCTGTTTCCCCGGTCCTATAGAAGTTCTGTAATCAAATCCTGCTGACCATCAAAGTCAGATTCCCTGCCCCTTTGCCGGATCTCTGTGTTGAGAAGTCTCTTGCAGGGCCTAGAACTTTCACAAGAGTGCAAGAACTTCTTTGTTTTAATTTTTCTCCAATTTGTGGATTGTCCACCCAGCGGCTCTGTGGTGGGGCTAATAGCGACCTCCTCCAAGAGGACTTAGGCCACATGCCGTGCCTCCCAGGACTGCTGCTGCTAGTGCCCCTGTCCCCGTGGCAGGCCACTGCTCACCATGCCTCTGGAGGAGACACTCATACACTCATAGGGAGGTCTGGCTCAGTCTCTTGTGGAGGGTCACTGCTCCTTTCCCTGGGTCCTGGTGTGCACAGGGTTTTGTTTGGTTCCTCCAAGTCTCTGGGGAGTGTGAGGTTTGATTTTAAAACTGATTGTGTCCCTCCTACCATCTTCTTGCCACTTCTCCTTTGTTCTTGGACATGGAGTATCTTTTTTTGTGGGTTCTAACATCCTCCTATTGATGGTTGTTCAGTAGCTAATTGTGATTTTGGTGTTCTCACAAAAGACGAGCGCACTTCCTTCTAATCCACCACCTTTGGTGTCTCTGTGGCTTTGGCTACTTGGGATCTTTTGCACCTCCATGCAAATTTAAAATTTGTTCTAGTTCTGTAAAAAATGCCATTGGTAATTTGATAAGGATTTCATTGAATCTGTAGATTGCTTTAGGTAGTATGGTCATCTTGACAGTATTCTTCCAGTCCAGAAACATGGTATGTCTTTTCATTTGTTTGTATCATCTTCAATTTCTTTTACTAGCTTCTTACAGTTTTCTAAGTATTAGTCTTTTACCCCCTTAGATATGTTTACTCCTAGGTATTTTATTCTTTGTGCTGTAGTGGTAAATGAGATTGTTTCCTTTCTTTTTCATTGTTAATATATAGAAATATAACAGGTTCCTGTATATTAATTTTCTATCCTACAACTTATCTGAATTTATTGATGAGCTCTAGTAGTTTTCTGATAGCATCTTTAGGATTTTCTGTGTAAAGTATCATGTCATATGCAGACAGTGATAGTATTACTTTTTCAATATAGCTTTTTTTCCTTTTTCTTCTGATTGTTGTGACTAAGACTTCAAAACTGTGTTGAATAAAAGTGGTGAGAATGAATGTCCTTGTCTTGTTCCTAATCTTAAAGGAAATGCTTTCAGCTTTTCATGATTGAATATGATGTTAGCTGTGGGTTTGCCAATATTTATTATGTTGAGGTCAGTTCCCTCTATGCCCACTTTCTGGAGAGTTTTTTTTTATCATAAATGCATGTTGAATTTTATCAAAAGCTTCTCCTATATTGATTGAGATGATCATAAGGTTTTCACTCTTCAGTTTGTTAATGTGAATCACAGTGATTGGTCTGTGGATATTGAAAAAATTCTTGAATCCCTGTGATAAATCCCACTTGATCATGATATGTGATCCTTTTAATGCATTGCTGGATTCAGTTTGCCAATATTTTGCTGGGGATTTTTGCATCTGTGTTCATCAATGATATGTTGTTGTTCAGTTGTTCAGTTGCTCAGTCGTGTCTAACTCTTTGCAAGTCCATGGAATACAGCAAGCCAGGCTTCCCTGTCCTTCACCGTCTCCCAGAGTTCACTCAGACTCCTGTCCATTGAGTTGATGATGCCATCCAACCATCTCATCCTCTGTTGTCCCCTTCTCCTTCTGCCCTCAGTCTTTCCCAGCATCAGGGTCTTTTCCAATGAGTCAGCTCTTCACATCAGGTGGCCAAAGCATTGGAGCTTCAGCATCAGTCCTTCCAGTGAATATTCCAGGTTGATGGTTCAATTCTCACATCTGTACATGACCATTGGAAACACCATAGTTTTGACTAGAGGGACCTTTGTGGGCAAAGTGATGTCTCTGCTTTTTAATATACTTTCTAGGTTTGTCGTAGCTTTTCTTCCAGGGAGAAAGAATCTTTTAATTTCATGGCTGCTATCACCATCTGTAGTGATTTTAGAGCCCAGCAAAACAAAGTCTGTCAATGTTTTCCATTTTTCCCCATGTATTTGGCCATGAAGGACGTGAAGTGACTGAATGCCACGGTCTTAGTTTTTTTAATGTTGAGCTTTAAGCCAGCTTTTTCACTCACCTCTTTCACCTTCATCAAGAGGCTCTTTAGTTCCTCTTTCTTTAGGGTGGTTGTCATCTGTATATCTGAGATTGTTGATATTTCTCCCAGCAATCTTGATTCCAACTTGAGCTTCATCCAGTCCAATATTTTGCCTAATGTTACTCTGCATGTAAGTTAAATAAGCGGGGTGACAATATACAACCTTGATGTATTCCTTTCCCAATTTTGAACCAGCTTGTTGTTCCATGTCTGGTTCAATATCATCAGTGATATTGGCCTATAATTTCCTTTTTGTGTGGTATCTTTTTTCTTTTTCATATTTTAGTTTTTATAATTTGTGTTGGTTTCTGCCATAAAGCAACACGAAACAGCCATAATGATACATGTATCCCCTCCTTCTTGAGCCTCTGTCCCCTCCCCTGATCCTATCCCTCCAGATTATCATATAGCGCCAAACTGGTCTCCCTACAATATACAGCAGCTTTTCACCAGCTATACATCTGACACATGAGAGTGTATATATGTTGATGTTTCTTTCTCCATAAGTAAGTCAGAAAGAGAAAAACAAATATAGTATATTAACACATGCATCTGGAATCTAGAAAGATGGTATTGTGTTATCTTTGATTCTGGTAGCAGGGTGATGCTGGCCTCACAGAGCTAGTTTGGAAGGGCTCCTTCCTCTGCAGTTTTTTGGAAAAGTTTCAGAAGGATAACTATGAACTCTTCTCTAAATGTTTAATAGATGTTTAATACTCCTGGACTTCTGTGTGTTGGGAGTTGGGAGTCACAGATTCAATTTGAGTACTTGTGATTGGTCTGTTCATATTTTCTATTTGTTCTTGGTTCAGTTTTGCAAGATTGTACCTTTGTAAGAACTTGTTCATTTGTTCTAGGTTGCCAGTTTTATCGGCATATAGTTGCTTGTGGTAGTCTCTTATGGTCCTTTGTATTTCCATGGTGTTTGTTGTAACTTCTTTTTCATTTTTAATTTTATTCCTTTGGGCCTTCTTCCCCCCCGCCCCTTGCCCCCCACCACCGCCTTGGTGAGTCTGGCTAAAGGTTCATCAGGTGTTTTTGTTTGTTTTTGTTTTATCTTTTTCAAGAACCAGCTTTTGGTTTCATTGATCTTTTCTATTTTTTTTTAAGTCTCTATTTTCATTTATTTCTGCTCTGATCTTTATGATTTCTTTCTACTAACTTTGGATTTTGTTTGTTCTTTCTCTAGTTGCTTTAGGTGTAACACTGGGTTGTTTATTTGAGATTTTTCTTTTGTTCTGAGGTAAGTTTTTATTGCTATAAACTTCTCTCTTAGAACTGCTCTTGCTGCATCCCATAGGGTTTGGATTGTCATTTTTTCATTTTCATTTGGCTCTGATATTTTTTTATTTATTCAGGGATCCATTGGTTGTTTACTAGCATATTGTTTATCCTCCACGTATCTGTGGTTTTTGTAATTTTTTTTCCCCTTGGATTTGGTTTCTAATCTCATAGCATTATGGTTGGAAAAGATGCTTGATACAATTTTCAGTTTTTTTAAACTTACCAAGATTTGCTTTGTGGCCCAGCATGTGATAAATTCTGGAGAATGTTCCATGTGCACTTGAAAAGAATGTGTATTCTGCTACTTTGGATGGAATGCTGTATAAATATCAATTTAAGTCCATCTGCTCTAATGTTCCTTTTAAGGCCTGTTTTTCCGTACTGATTTTGTTTGGCTGTTCTGTCCACTGGTGTAAGTGGGGTGTTAAAGTCCCCCACTGTTACTGTGTCAGTCTCAATTTCTTCTTTTATGTATGTTAACATTTGCTTTATATTGGGGTGCTTTTATTTTAGGTGCACATATATTTGTAATTGTTATATCTTCTTGGTTTATTCCCTTGGTCATTATGTAGGGTGCATCTTTGTCTCTTGTAACAGTCTTCATTTTAGCCTGTTTTGTCTGATTTGAGTATTGCTCCTCCACCTTTCTTTTGATTTCCATTTGCATGGAATACCTTTTTCTACCCCCTCACTTTCACTCTGTATGTGTCTAGCTCTGAAGTGGGTCTCCTATAGACAGCGTATCTCTGGGTCTTGATTTTTGTATCCATTCAGTCATTCTTTGTCTTTTAGTTGGAGCATTTAATCCATTTACATTCAAGATAATTATCAATATGTATGTTCTTGTTGCCATTTTGTTAATTGTTTCGGATTTGTTTTTGTAGGTGTTTTTTCTTCCTTTCCTCCTTTGTTGTCTTATGATTTGATGATGATCTTTAATGTTGTATTTGGGTTACTTTTTCTTTTCTGTGTATATATCTATTACTGATTTTTTTGTTTATGGTTACCATGAGGATTTGATATAGAAGTCTATATGGACAGATTATTAAGTTGCTGATCTCTTAATTTCAAATATATTTTTAAAATTCTGCATGCATACTCCTTTGCTCTCATGATTACTGGTTTTGATGTTGTATTTGTGCCTGGATGATTTCCTGCCTTTACTGTATGTTTGCCTTGACTGGTGAGGTTTCCTGTTTCCTAATATTCTTGTTCCTAGTTGTGGCCTTTTCTTTGCAGAGAAGTTCCTTTAGCATTTGTAGTAAAGCCGATGCTGAATTCTCTTAGGTGCTGAATTCTTTCGCTTGTCTGTAAAGGCTTTGCTTTCCCATTGAATCTGAACGAGAGTCTTGCCGGGTAGAGTATTCTTGGTTGTAGGTTTTTCCCTTTCATCATTTTAAATATATCATGCCACTACCTTCTGGCCTGCAGAGATTCTCGTAAGAAAATGGCCACTAGTCTTATGGGGATTTTCTTGTATGTTATTTGTTGCTTTTCCCTTGTTGTTTTTAATATTTTCTCTTTAAATTTTGTCAGTTTGATTATTATGTGTCTGAGCATGTTCCTCCTTGGGTTAACACTGAACGGGACACCCTGTGCGTCCTGGATTTGGGTGACTATTTCCTTTCCCATGCTATTATCTCTTCAGATATTTTCTCAGGCCCTTTCTCTCCCTCATCTTCTTTTGGGACCTCTATCATGCAAATCTTGATGCATTTGACATTTTCCCCTGAGGTCTCTTAAACTGTCCTCATTTCTTTTCATTATTTTTCCTGATTCTGTTCCACAGCAGTGATCTCCACCAGTCTGTCTTCCAACTCACTAGAAGACAGTTCTTCTCTCTCCTTGTTCCTCTGCCTCATTTATTCTGCTGTTGATTCCTTCTGTGTGCTTTTCATTTCAGTTATTAGATTCTTCAACTCTGTTTATTCTTTGTATTTTCTAACTCTTTGTTGAGAATTTCTTGCAACTTCTCTCTCTGCATCCATTCTTTTCCAAAGTTCTTGGATCATCTTTACGATCATTACTCTGAACTCTTTCTCAGGTAGATTGCCTATCTCCACTTCACTTAGTTGTTCTGAGGTTTTATCTTGTTCTTTTGTCTGGACTATATTCCTTTGCTGTTTCATTTTGTTTAAATTTCTATTTGTATTTCTTATGTATGTAGTTGGAGAAGGCAATGGCACCCCACTCCAGTACTCTTGCCTGGAAAATCCCATGGATGGAGGAGCCTGGAAGGCTGCAGTCCCTGGGGTCACTGAGGGTTGGACATGACTGAGCGACTTCCCTTTCACTTTCCACTTTCATGCATTGGAGAAGGAAATGGCAACCCACTCCAGTGTTCTTGCCTGGAGAATCCAAGGGATGGGGAAGCCTGGTAGGCTGCCATCTGTGGGGTCACACAGAGTCAGACACGACTGAAGTGACTTAGCAATAGCAATGTATGTAGTAGCTTAGTAACATTTCTCAACCTTGGGGAAGTGGCCCTCAGTGGGGGCTGTCCTGTGTGTCTAGCAGTATACTCCCTTCTCATCATTAAGAGCCAGGGACCAGCCTGATCCCAGCATAGTTTCTGACTCATATTTATGGACTTAGTTCTGCAGGATCGTAGTTTTCTTGCTTCAGGTGTCTGCCCCCTGGTGTGTGAGGCTGGTTAGAGGCTTGTGCAGTCTTTCTGGCAGGAGGGGCTCATGCCTGCCCACTTGCCTCTGGAGCTGGGTCTTGGCCCTGTGGTGGGCAAGGGCATGTCCAGGGGCATGTCTGGAGGTTTCTGTGGGCTCAGTAAGCCTGTCTGCTGATAGTTGGGGCTGTATTTATGGCTTGTGGGTTGGTTGGCCTGAGGCATCCCAGCACTGGAGCCTACAGGCTGTTGGGTGGGGCCAGGTCTTGGTGTCAAGGACTCAAGATGTGGGCCTCCAGCCGGAGTTCACATAGATTTCCACTATGTCCACCACCAGCTTAAGAACCCAGTGAGAAATACAACTGCCTCCCACCTGCCACCTCCCTAGGAGACCCTCTAAGACTAGCAGGTAGGTCTGGCCCAGGCTTCTATGGAATCAGTGCTTTTGACCTGGATTCCGGTGTGTGTAAGATCTTATCTTAGCTCTCCAAGAGTTGAGTCTCTTTCCCATGGTCCCCTTTGTTTCCCTCAATCTACAATCAAGCCCTCCTGGCTTTCAAAGCAAAATGCTCTGTGGGCCTCCTCCCCCCAGTGCTGGACCTTTAGGCTGGGGACCCTGGTGTGGGGCTCAGAGCTCTCATTCCTGTGGGAGAACTTTTGTGATATAATTACTGTCCAGTCTGTGGGTTGCCCACCTGGGTGGTATGAGGTTTGACTGTATTATAAGTGCACCCCTCCTACCATCTCGTGGTTTCTTCTTTATGTGTTTGAATAGAGAGTATCTTTTTTGGGTAGATTCTGGTCATTTCTGTGAATAGTTGTTTGCTGTGATTTTGGTGTGCTCATAAGATATGAGCGCAAGGTCCTTTTACTCTGCCATCTTTGTCTTGCAACGGCCTATGTAATTTTACCTGATACATACTAAAGTGCTGCAGAACTGCAAGTTTATTGATTAAAATGGCTCATGTTGAGGAGTCACCGCCCAGAGTGTAGGGGCTGTGAAAGTAAAAACTAGTGGCTAATAGTCTTTGGCACTTGAAGATGGCTGCTAATGAACAGTCATATGTATTGCAGTGTCCACAGAATATGAGGCCAGCTAAGCACAAGGTGCACCTGACGTTCCCACCCCTCTTGTTGAACTTCTCCCTGGTTGATCCCTTGTGGGCTGTGAAACCTTCTGCAGGAACCCTCCAATTCTGCTGTCAATCAAGGTGACCTTAGCTGCTATCAGGGTTCATGTTTGAGCTGCACCCTCTGTTCTGTCAGTGCCTTTAGAATGCATCTTCTACCTGATCTGCCTTTCATTGTTGACTTTAGCCTGCTGCGTAGGAGCTGGTATAGTAATCCAGCTCTTATGAATCCATTGCACATTCCCAGTACAAGACTTAACAGATGATAAGACCTGGAAGGGACACTGAAGATGAGTATGACCCTGTCTTACAGACTAAGAAACCGAAACGTGCCCTTACCCAAGCCCCAAAGGCTGGTTTGTCAGCAGCATTAGGGCTAGACTCTAAAGCAGGTGTTTTCTTTTCCTTATGTCTTTTTTGATGACTTTTTCCTTTGGAAAATGTGAAATATAGACAAAAATGAGCTAGTGTAGTGAATCCCTTTGTATCTCCATTACTCAGCATCAACAGTATCACTGTTGAAACAGTTGTGTATGGTCTATACCTCTCCACAGAGTATTTTTGAAGCAACTTATTTTACCTGTAAATATTTTATTCTGTTAAAGACAAGGACCATTTATCAAACAATCTTTTGCTTTTTAATAGTTTTATTTATTTATTTGGCTGTTTTGGGTCTTTGTTGCTGTGTAGGCCTTTCTCTAGTTGCAGCGAGTGGTGACTGCTCTCTCATTGCAGTGCATGGGTTTCTTATTTTGGTGGCTTCTCTTATTACAGAGCATGGGCTCCAGAGCATTTGGACTTCAGTAGTTAGCAGTACATGGGTTTCAGAGCACGGGCTCAGTAGTTGTGCACCGAGCTTTGATGCCTGGTGGCATGTGGGACCTTCCTGGACCAGGGATCAAACCCATGTCTCCTGCATTAGCTGGCAAACTCTACCACTGAGCCACCAAGGAAGCCCTAAGCATAATCTTAATATCATTACCCTTTTCAAAAACAGTAATAACTGCTTTCATCAAAACCACTGCCCCTTGATAAAGTAAATAGCCCAAATCTTCTAACTAGAATGCTGATTTCCTTAGTAGCTGCATTCTGAGGTGGCAGTGTTGGTGACCTGCTTTTACCATTTGATGAATAGAGGGTGAAATACTTTTTGCAGTTTTTGAAGACAAAAAAATCTCACTGAGTTTCTTATATATTTCTTTGTGTGAATTCATAGTACAGCCTTGAGTAGAGAGCAGTACTTACATAATAACCTTGGGAATACTTATATTCTACCTGGGAGCATTACATCGAGAACCAGAGACATTTATTTTCAGATATCACCTTCCTGTCCTTTTACAGTATATTTTCAAGTACATAAAATCTAATCATCTTTGAGTTATCTTCTAGGTCCTCAGTATCCTACCTGTCAGTCTGAGCTTCTGAACTACCTCGTGTTAAAGCACAGGCATGGATGGAAATGCAAACCGGATTGTCAGTTATCTGTGATTTGAAATGGTCTGTAGTTCATCTTCTGTTCACTAGAATTGGCTGTGGGTGAATAAAACTGCATTTATGAGACAAGGATTTTTCTTGGTATGGTTATCACATAACTTAATCAGGCTTAAGTAAGTAAGTGTTGGTCACTCAGTTGTGCCCGACTCTTTGGGACCCCATGGACTACAGCCCACCAGGCTCCTCTATCTGTGGGATTTTCTGGGCAAGAATGCTGGAGTGGGTTGCCATTTCCTTCTTCAGGGGATCTTCCTGACCAAGGGATCAAATCCAGGTCTCCTGCACTGCAGGCAGATTCTTTACTGACTGAGCTACAAGGGAAGCCCTAATCAGGCTTAGGCATTTAGATTTCTTCATTGGTCTAATTATAATAACAACTGCAATGATCATTTCTTTAATGTCTGAGGGTTTTTAAAATACTTTTTACCTTCTGCTTTGGCCCCAATTAGGGAAGGTCTAACATTATCACTGACTTTATAGATAGCTTCCTGCCATATCCAGTAGTTGTTAGACATCAGATCTGATGGCATTAAATTTAAAGTTCCAAAATGTACTTTCTTTTTCCTCTTTATATCTTGAACTGCCATTTGGGTACTCAGGGTTGACAATGTTTTGGAGCGATGGTTGGTACAGAAAGACCCTACAAGCAATTTGGTGGTGTTTGTAGCTAGATGGCACTTTTCATTGCTGGCCTTAGCAGTCCGACCTTTGAAATGAAGGTAGTGACAACATTACTGAGCATCAGAAATTGCATTCCTGCAGTAATAAGAGAAGATCTAGATCCCTAACAACTTTATGCTTTCTTCATACGTTAACTGTTACATTGTCATGAGCTGAGCGGTTTATAAAAATAGAAATAGGGATGTCATGGTCCTCCCTCCCCAGCTTCTTTATCTAAACTCTTTTCATGTACAGTAGGAATGCTATTGTTTATTTGGCTTTTTTTCTTTTAAAACAACTATTTTAAAAACTTCTCACAATTATTGTAAACAAAATAGTTGATTGTGAGTATATCAGAGTTTTTTTTTCTTTTCTTCTTTTACTTTGAGCCAATTTTTTCTAGTCCAAACAAAATTCTGAACCATAATAAACACAGACTTTACTCTTTCCATGGCCAGTGTGCCAATCTCCAGGGCGTCAAGATGCTGTGTTCTAATGCAGAGGGAGCATCCTTGAAGCTGTGTAATTTTGAAGATCCCTCTGGTCTCAAAGCCAATTTAGAAGGTAAGAGTCTCTCTGTAATTACCTTCTCTAAAGTAAAAACACACCATTAAGTAAAAAGCCCAGCAAAATAATTGTTACTGGTAAAATATAACCATAGGGAGGAACATTTCTTCTGTCTTAGAGGATTTGCAAAGGGCTAAGCCATTGTTTGGTCTCAGTGATGGAAACCAGCATGCTGAACTCAGGAAATGTGGCCTCCAGTTTTTAACGAAGCTTCAGCTGGAGATAAGTATCAACATCTTAAATGTCCAAACAGAACAGCATTGTTTTTTAAACTTTTCATTTTATATTGGAATATAGCTGATTAACAATGCTGTGAATGTTTCAGGTGGACAATAAAGGGACTCAGCCATACATAAACATGTATTCATTCTCCCCTAAACTCCCCTCTAATCCAGGTCGACACGTAACATTGAGCAGAGTTCCCTATACTATATAGTCAGTCCTTATTGGTTATCCATTTTAAATATAGCAGTGTGTACCTGTCCATCCCCATCTCCCTAACTATCCCTTCTTCCATCCTTCCCCCAGGGCACCATAACAGAACACCACAGTCTTAATTGTGGACCAAAATGAAGAACTTCAGTTTGCATAAAGCCAGACAGTTTTTTATCACTTTTGGATGTAATGTTTTGTCTGCGAATTCCTTATTGCTTTGTTTTGTCCATGAACTTGTCATTTTGTTTATTTGTATATCTAGAAGACACATATGGAAAAGGCAATGGCACCCCACTCCAGTACTCTTGCCTGGAAAATCCCATGGATGGAGGAGCCTGGTGGGCTGCAGTCCATGGGGTCGCTAAGAGTCAGACACGACTGAGCAACTTCATTTTCACTTTTATGCATTGGAGAAGGAAATGGCAACCCACTCCAGTGTTCTTGCCTGGAGAATCCCAGGGACGGGGGAGCCTGGTGGGCTGCCGTCTATGGGGTAGCACAGAGTCGGACACGACTGAAGCGACTTAGCAAGCAGCAGAAAACACATAACTCATTTCCATCACCATAAATTTTTGGAGGCATATTTAAAAGTGCAAACTCTAGGACCAAATTGAATTCCTCCCTCAAAAATACAGACTAAAACATGAATTCTTAATTCATAATATAAGCAAACAGATTGTTAACAAAGAACTCCATATGTATGTATATTGGTCAAGAGACAGATTTATAATTCAGTCATTTCCAAAGGACGCAGAGGTCAACATTTACCCCTGTTAAGTCATCTTGCATCTTTTGAATATAAATGACTATAAATATTTTTAAGTTCAACTGCTCCTAAAATATATTCACTTTAGGTGCTAATCTGAAAGGTGTGGATATGGAAGGAAGTCAAATGACAGGAATTAACCTGAGAGTTGCAACCTTAAAGAATGCAAAGTTGAAGAACTGTAACCTCCGAGGGGCAACTCTGGCAGGAACTGATTTGGAGGTGAGTCACTGAGTTTTTGTTCATCCAGAATGACTGAGTAGCTCCTGCAAAATGTACTTAAATAGAGCAAAGTAGTTGGCTGTTCAATACTGCCAGGTAACGTGCCAACCAGGTTGATGGAATGCTTTTCTTTCAGTTGCTTGTTTAAACAAATTTGAATTCCAGAGCAGAATCTACTTACCTAAGTTACAGATGCTAGGGTTCAGATTTTATTTTTAACTGGAGTAGAATTTCTTTACAATGTTGTTAGCTTCTGCTGGTACTACAACATCAGCCATAGGTAGACATACATACCCCGTCCCTCTATTTTTATCACAGAGCACGTGATATAGCTCCCCGTGCTATACAGCAGCCTCCCACCATCTATTTTACACAAGCTAGTGTGGGGGGGGCAGTGCTACTCTGTCTGTCTCGCTCTCTCCTTCCCTGCCTCATGTCCACAAGTCTGTTCTCTGCGTCTCTGTTCCTGCCCTGCCAATAGGTTCATCAGTACCGTTTTTCTAGATGGCATATTTGAAGGTTCATCTGGCATTCAGTCTGAGCTGATCTCTCCTCTTTTCCTTGGATCTCCCTCAGGTAGATACATTTGATATATGCTTTTTTAATCCACTTGATTGTGGTTTTCTTAGATTTTAATTCCAAACAGAATTAAATGGAGCCAGATTATTTCTTAAACTTGTTTGGAAATTGAAATGATATCTGTGTTTGAAATCAGGTTCAGGGAAAGCCTGTTCTAAATTGGCATCATATTCTTTTTTGAATCTCAACCTGAGACTTTAATTCTGTCCAGCCAGTCATCTTTTTCATCAGAATTGTCTGGTATATATCATCTTGAGTTGCAGATTGAGCTGGCAGACTGCATAGCTGTTAATGGGTCTATATCACTGTCTGATAGCTCTTTCGGCAACAATGGGCATGTCCTGTGGCTGTGCTATTCAGTCCAGCACCTACCAGCCGCATCTGGCTATTGAGCCAGAGCAACCGAGGGATGGATTTGTAAGTTGTATTTAATTAAAATTCATTTAAATGTAAACTGCTGTGTGTGACTAGGAGTATTGTACTGAACAATACAGACCTAATACAAGAAAATCTGGCATAGATTGGATTCTAGAGAATAGTATGTCAACATTTAGCTTGTTGATTTTTGTAAATGTTTTCATCTTGCTCTTTTTTCATTATAATACTACGAGTACTGTTTCTGTGTTTTCATCTATCCTTCTTTCACTCTATACTTCCTTCCTATGCAGGCCTATTTAGTCCTAAGGTCCAAAATACAATCCTTAATTCAGTGATCCTGTTTCATAGCTAGCATCTAGATTTCTCATCTGAATTTACCTTGTTCTCTTGATAGCTCTTAGCAGCATAGTAGCAGGCCCCGTTGAACTTGAAGGCAAAAAGAACCAGCTTAAGACTGAAGGTATAAACCTATTATAAGTAGTTATTTAACTTTTTAAATATTGTTACTGTCACCTAAGATGAGGATCTTTTCCCTTTGTTTCAGTTAGCATGTGACTACACATGAGTTCTTTATTTAAACAGTAGAACGCCTCCCTTTATCTGATTGCAAAGACTAATCAGAATGACTGTTGGGGCAGCTGCTAACCCTCTATACTATAAAGGTTATGTGCAGTCACCCTTCTCTCTAACCATCATCCCCACCATCCCTAGGGACTTAGCCAAAAATCCCTGTCCCATCTGTCACTCTCTGATCTCAAGGGAAATTTGAAAGCAGCTACCAGTTGTGGTGGTTACACTGCTGTATATAGATCTGTTAAAACTCACTGAATTGTATACATAATTGGGGGTTTAAAAAAAGGCAATTCCTTACTCTGAGAATGTTAATGTTAGGCAGCTACGTGATACAATTATTAAGTAAAATCCCTTTCTCTGTTTAAAAATCTGAATCTTCCCTACCCTCATGCCTTTCATTATTGTTCATAGATTGTGGTAAAACCATTAAGTCACTCAGTCATGTCCGACTCTCTTGCGACGCCATGGACTGTAGCCCACCAGGCTTCTCTGTCCATCAGATTCTCCAGGCAAGAATACTGGAGTGAGTTGCCATGCTCTCCTCCAGGGATTCAACTCACATCTCCTGCATTTGCAGGCAGGTTCTTTACCACTAGCGCCACCTGGGAACCCCAGAGAGATATATAACTAAATCACTTGGCTGTATACCTGAAACTAACACAACAGGGTAAATCAGCTATGTGTGTTTTAGTCACTAAGTCATGTCTGACTCTTGCGACCCCGTGGACTGTAAGCCTGCCAGGGTTTTCTGCCCATGGGACTTTCCAGGCAAGAATACTGGAGTGGGTTGCCATTTCCTTCTCCAAAATCAACTAGACTCCAATATAAATTTTAAAAAAAGAATAAAGATTATCTCAGGTCCCAGAAATCAGTTTCTGATGCTCAGACCCTCTGAGTTTGTCTGGCAGTGGAGCTGCTTCCATTCAAGCCCCATATTCCCAGGGAAGCCCATAAAATTGTTTAGATACATTTTACATTCTGGATTTTAAATGCTTAAAATTCAAAAGGGACATGCTTCCTCGTTGACCTTTGTTTATATATATTTGTGGTGGTCAGCCTGAGTAAGCATCAACTAGAGAGAAAAAATACGGCTTTCTCCTAAAACTTCTGAAAGTTTTCCAGAAATAACTGAGTTTTATTCTTTAGGAACCTTTTCCTGATATGCCCCAGGAACCATTTTAAGAAGGAACAGATAAGCCCTTTAATCTGTTAGTTCCATGAACACTGTTTGTGTCCTGCAGAATTGTGACCTGTCTGGGTGTGACCTTCAAGAAGCCAACCTGCGGGGTTCCAACGTGAAGGGCGCCATCTTTGAAGAGATGCTGACACCACTACACATGTCACAGAGCGTCAGATGAGAGGCCTGGAGGGAGGAAGTTGCCGAAGACGACAAAAGTTTTCCTTATCACTCTTCTTTCTCCACCCACTCGGTTATCTAGAAGAAATAACACTGTAAGGGAATTAAAAAACATTTAGAGGATTATGCTTGTTCTCAGAGGTGCATAATGGGGAAAAAGTGACTTTTTTCCCCACATTCTGATTTTTAACAGAGAAGCACTCCTTCAGTAGATTTAGGGAAGCTAGATTAGATTGCTGCCTTTGGAGTGGAGTAGGGGGATTTGCCTGGTGGCCTTGCGACCAGGAATAAATAGTATCTATTATATTTGCTTTTAAATAGGCATGATGTTGAAATACCATCTGGGTTTGAAATGCATTTGAGGAATTTAATTTATGAAAAGCACAACATATGCAATTATATTTATTGACTCTCTAGATGCAGTATGGATATTTAAATTGTTGAACTTTACAATTTTGCAGAAGTTGTTCAGGTTTCTAAATAGCTTTAGTGGGGCCTCTCCTACTTTGAATACCTGTCACACCATGTGAAGATGGTAAGATCAGACTCCCCAAGGCTCTCTTTTCAGGTTCATTTTAAGAATTTTTTTTTAAGTACAAAAGAGTAGCTAAATTAAAGAAACCGTGTTACTGATAGAGTGGCAGGAAAGAGACGTCATATATACATCGTCAGCTACATTTGCAGTGGAACTCTCTGGATGGTGAACAATTTACCTACAGCTTTTCACTGAGGTTTCAACTTACAATTTCATTCTAAACAAGTTCCACTCCATGCCAGCCCAGGCAATTTTATCTATTTACACTACTCGCTTAGTTTCCTCCCTGTACAGTCAAAACAAGCATAGGAAGAGAGTTGAAAACCAAAAACCCAAGGCGCATAATTAACATTCATTTAACTCAAATGCCAGATAAACAAGGCCAGCTTGGAAATAGGTGTGAAATCCAAACCCACTGCCATCAAAGCTATAAAATATGAATGAATATGGCAGATTCATCTTTTAGAAGTCAACAGAACTGCAGCTCTGACCCTACCGTGGGGAACAAAGAATTCTAAACTGACAGTTTGACCATAGTTATCAAAAAGCTTAAATGGAAATAAAGGTTTTCGGCTGGTTCCAAGATGGACTACCAATTCAGTCAGCACCTTGGTTCTTATAGTTCTGGTGTGTTGTCGTTTAATACATTTTAGCCTGGCTTCCTTGAGTCACTTGCTCTGCAGGGGCAGGGCCTGAACTTCCTTACCAGTAACTGGTGTGTCCTTATGTCGACCCCCAAGAGCAGGGATGTAAGCTGTGTCCAAATGGGTTCTGAATTCTCCAGACTCATCTGTGTGAGGCAAGGAATCGTTAAAAACCACTTTGTCTCCTGTGGGAGAATGACATGTCTTCAGTATTTACATAGCTTATTCTTCTATACATATGCAAAGCTTTCCTTAACAGTAAAGGGTACATATGCATAAGTGGGAGGAGATAGACCTTTACAGGTGAAGGAAAGCAACTTCAGAAATGAATTATTTTCTTTGCTTTATTATTTTTACCAAGACAGAGAAGTATTGTATTGAGAGATAATCTATTTTCATAATCAATATGTGCCTAAATTATATTTAAATCATTTCACTCTGTACTATATTTTCAATAATTAGAGAATGTGTTGTTCATCCACTTAAGGGTACCTCTGTAGACATAACCTAAACCTGCAGAAGAATCCGAAAGATCCAAACACAGTATGCTTAGAAAATGCAGATTTTGGATCTAATGTGTCCTGCATTAATAAATGATGTGAAATGTTGAAAAGGTGTTTCTTGTCTTGCTTTTGGAAATTAGAACTTTCCAAATTTACTTAATTTCTTCAGTATGCGTTTTAAGACCGGCCCGGAGGGTCTGTGTGAAAAAGAAGAAAGTGCCTTTAAACTTATTTCTTGAAGCATGATTATTTTATGATTCTCCTCTTAAAATCCACCATGCTAACAACACAGACATTTCATTAATGCTGACCAAAAAAGGCTGTCTTCCAGTAACTCATTTGTGTTACTCTTTAGCTGATGAACATTTTTACCTGTTAGCTTTACTGGGTTTGTGAAATACATTGTTCCTAAAGTGTTCTTGCCTGACAACCAGGAGAAAGAAGTTTAAGCAGGAAGGAACATTTCAAAACTCCCATTAACCCTTGCAGTGAAACATGATTGTACACACAGGTTTAAAACACAGTTGTTTGGGGAGGGGCGGGAAAGTCTAGAAAAGGGTTTTAAACTAGATAAGCTAATGATCTACATTGAGAAAATTTGTACTCATGTACCTGTTTAGAGCAATATGTATTATGCTGTAATAGTCTTTTAGCTGTAATTTCAAAGCAATGAAATATTGTATATTCATTTTCTTACAAAGTTTACCATCATAAATCAAGAGTTGGGGTATTTTCTCCAACTGTTCATTTTATGAATTGGCAATAAATCTACCCCTAGTCAACTTTAATCTTTAATATATGAAAAACCCTAGTAGTTTTTTAAATCTCCAAGGAAATATTGTCTTTAAAAGGTACAACTCTACAAGGAAAAGCAGTTATTATTTTTCACAAAGTACCTTATGCAAGGATTAATTATCTGAAACCCTGTCACAACCTTAGATATGTCAGCAGGAGTTCATGAGTCCTTCCTGCTGAGATTTTACATTAGGACAAAGAAGGTTTCCATCTGTCATTCAGCAAGATTGTGTGTGTTGTATTCATTCGCTCAGTTGTGTCTGACTTTGTGACCCCATGGACTCCTCTGTCCATGGGCTACCCAGGCAAGAATATTGGAGTGGGTTGCCATTTACTCCTCCGGGGGATCTTCCCAAGCCAGGGATCAAACCCACGTCTTTTGCTTCTCCTGCATTCGGGGGTAGATTCTTTACCACTAGTTCTACCTACTAAATCATTGTTACATTTTAGTAATTTTGAGGTGCTTTTTTTAAATGCTAAAAAAAAAAGCCATTTTCCCTTTATAGAGAGCCATACTTTAAAATTTAGGAGATTTCTAAATTTAGGGGGAAAAAATGTTTAAGGGTAAAATTCAATTATTTAAATCCTATTTACTAAATTCAGCTTCATGGCAAATTGATCTGTCGTTGGAACTGTGACAAGGATCAGTTTGTCACCAAACCTCCACATTCTATTAATTGTATATTTGTTTGATACCCGATTTGGTGCTGTAGAAAATAAACAAGTTTGGCCTTTGCCCTTGAGATCTATGACAATGCTAAGGCAGGTTTCAAGGGCATGACGCATAGTGAAGGAATTCACAGACCATGTGGCTGCATTCATCTAAAAATTTCAAAGCATTTTTCCAAGACTGAATATCAACTGACGGAAATTGGCTACCAGTAATCCAGGGAAGCTTAACCAGGGACAAAAGATTAACATGACAAGGGTCAAAGCCTCAACTCCCCTTTCATTAGTCTCAACCAAAGACACATCTGCTTCAGCAATACTGTTACAAGCACATCACACCTTAAACAGCATCCATCGTTCAAACAAAATGGACTCTTGTTGAAAACCAGCCTCTCATACCTTCATAGGGAGATGAGGTTCCATTCCTCCATGTTAGAATGGCGCTTAAATTATTCAAAGTGTCTAAATGAGATAAAGTCAATCACTTACATTCTATTTTTAATTCCCCCTAGATTTGCAATTAAAGTTCATCCTCTTCTCTACCCTATCACAGATCTGACAACCTCCACAGAGGTGGCTGGGCAAAGAAGTTTATTTGCGTGGACCAACATTGCTTTTTATGCCAAAATTCTTGTAGATGTAATTAATTATTTCCAGATAACACTGGGCAACAGCT
The DNA here is from genome assembly GCF_000754665.1 of Bison bison bison. NCBI lineage: Eukaryota > Metazoa > Chordata > Mammalia > Artiodactyla > Bovidae > Bison > Bison bison. The sequence continues at coordinate 7,004,004 of NW_011494713.1, forward strand.
GACTGATCTAGCATCTACTCAAGGAGAAATTTCCAATCTTAACTCTAAAGTGAATACACATCCAGTTATTTTTAAACAATTTACTGCTTAGCGAATGTAACAGACCTTCATCCAACTGGACGTGAAAATTTCATTCTAAGTCAGTTAAAACACATCTTTGATGCAGAAGAGGAAACAGATCTGATCAGGTTAAAAGGTCCTTACCTTTCATTCATTCATTCCAATCTATTGAATGCTGACTAAATGCTGCTGCTGCTGCTGCTGCTAAGTCGCTTCAGTCGTGTCCGACTCTGCGCGACCCCATAGACGGCAGCCCACCAGGCTCCCCTGTCCCTAGGATTCTCCAGGCAATGCTGGGGACTTACTAATAGATGTTTAAGTAAGATGCGATCTTTGAGTATCATGACTTTTAAATTAGGAGAAGATAATCATGTATTCAAATAAATATAATAAAGAGTAATGGTTCTCTTTTTAAAATGCTTTTACTGTGTAAATATAGCGTCCATTAGCTCACTTCTGGGGTGGAATGTCTATCTCTGAAATTTAGATCATGAGATCTGCTTTGCAGGGCTGTGATAATGAGCAAGGTTAGCGTCATTCACATGCCATATTATCTCTCATCTTTGTACTCCCACGACCTTTAGCATAGGCATTTGTGTCTTTTAACTCAATAACCATCTACTGAAATGAGCTGAACCTCTGGCTGGTTATTTTTGCACTTAGCACATTCAAACTGCAACATTTCTCCTTAACTTTTTGATACTGTAGAAGGCTTGCAAGAAAGACAACGTGGTGTATATACAGGATGGAATACTACTTCGCCATAAAAAAGAACAGAATAATACCATTTGCAGCAACATGGAAGGACCTAGAGATTATCATACAAAGTAAACTAGACAAAAACATCATAGACTGTTGTTTATATGTGAGATCTCAAACACGATACAAATGAGCTTATTTACAAAACTGAAATAGAATCCGAGACATAGAAAACACATTTAGGGTTACCAGAGGAAAAAGGAGGGGGATAATGAGTTTGGGATCAGCAGATGATACATATTACTATATATAAAACATAAACAACAAGGACACACTGTATAGCACAGGGAACTACACTCAGTATTTTGTAATAACCTATAAGGGAAAAGCACCTGAAAAAGAATATATGTATATATATTTGCTGTACACCTGAAACTAACACAACATTGTAAGTCAACAATACTCCAATTTTTAAAAATAAAGAGACTTACCCGGTGGTCCACCAGTTGAGATTCCACGCTTCCACTGGAGAGGGTGCGAGTTCGATCCCTGGTTGGGGAATTAAGATCCTGCATGATAGGGCAAAAAAAGTTAAATAAATAGACCTGCTGTATACGCAGGGAACTCTACCCAATACTCTGTAATGACCTATGAGGGAGGAGAGTTGGGAGAGAGAGAGTGGGTATATGTATGTGTGGGGCTGGTTCTCTTTGCTGTACAACAGAGGGTAACAAGCCTTGTTGATCAACTACGCTCAGATAAAAATTTTAAAAAATAATAGTCAAAGAAGAAACCTGGAGGGTAAAAGACTAGGGGATTTCCAAAGTCCTACCATCTACTTTAGCGATTCTGTATGGGTTTGGGACAGTACCAATACTCACTTCTTATTCCTTATAACTCAGCTCATTTTACACATGGGGAATCTAAGAGCTGAGAGCTGCTCCTATACATCCTGACTATACAATTTCTATTACATGGGCTCCTTAGTGACAGTTTCCATGTGTGCCATTTAGCATGACTTAGTCTAAGACCGCTATTTTCCTTGAACTCTTGATTGGCCTGTCAGTTTCCTCAAGGGAACTCTACCTAGCTAGATTTTAATCTCTTGAATTGTGGCCTCGACTATAAAAGTCTTAGGTGAGATTTTAATGGCCAAGATTTAACTAAATTTAACAGATACACCAGTGGGTGTTCCAATTATATACACCATTAAGGGCTTGATGTGAGGCTTTAAGAAATTACTATTAAAAAAAGAAAAAAAAAACACAGTCTATGTGCAATGCAGTTTACCAGTGGGGAAGATTTCGGTGTCTTGGAAAAGTTTCATATAAAAAGGAAGCTAGAAAAGTGAACAGTCAGATTCAACACACTTCAAAGGAAGCTTGAGATTTGGGGGACTCTCTGCTCTCAAACAGGTAAAATGCTTTGTATTTCTAGCACTTTTGTTTAGACTGCGTGCTATTGTGTATCTATAGGGCATTTTATACCCTAAGGGCTTAAGGCCAGGTGTGGTGTCTATAGAAGCCTTGACCTTCTTGGTCCTTGTCACCTCCAGCCATAGAGCTCCAGCCTGTGGGGAACTGCAAGAGCTCATCAACCAATATTTGGTTCTGTCTTTAGCTTCTTCCCCACCAATGGAAATTTAATCTGTGAGAATTCCACATGTCATCAGATGGCTGAAGGCCGCTGTGGCCAGGGAGGCAGCTGGTCTGGGACTCGGAGCTTTGAAAAGTGTGAGGTCCTCTCTCGTGCTCACAGATGGTCCAGTCAGCGTCCATGTGGAGGACCAAAGGACACACACTCAGCAAAATGCAATTAGCACCACAGGGTAACCATTTAATGTCAAGCAACTTTTATTAGCCAGAGACTTCTAGTCGGAGCCACTTTTCAGAGCAGATGGCCCAATTTTCTTTATCTCAGGAAAGAATCTCAATCACAGGGGGAGAAAGTACTAAGGTAAAAAGTGAATTTGATAAAGGTGGAATCCTGAGGTTTGGATAAGCAAATAAATAATAAAAATCAGAACAGTTTAATTCTGAAAAGTACTCAACATGTTAAAGGACTGGCTTTGTCTCCAAGGCAAGAAAGTACTTTTATGTGAAAACTGTAGATCACTCCCACTTTCGTCTTCTGCGGGGCGAGTGACCCCAGTGTTAGGATTTTCACCAAAGAGGTCTTTGCTTAACCCAGTCTGGGTCTATTTTTATCACTGTGTTGATATTCCTCAGAATGAAGCCGACTCCCAAACTTCTAGCTGGATTAATCCTGCTGATTCTCTGTGTGGTGGGTTGCTCTGGTCAACACTGGTCCTATGGGCTGCGCCCTGGAGGAAAGAGAAATGCTGAGAACGTGATTGATTCTTTCCAAGAGGTAAGTCCCTCTCAACTTCAAAATGAGACGTGGCTTATGTGATCCAACTGAAGGATACTAAAATCCTTTGTGTGCCCAAGTGTGCTATGGATTCTTGCCCTTGACCCAGGTATTCTTGGGGAGATAGGCACTTCCCAAGTCAAGCCCCATTCCTGCTTTAATTCGGACAGAGACCAGTGGAACAAAGAACAGGAATGATTCCAGAGGAACAGGTGCAAAGGAGCAAGCTATACTCTAAGGATACAGAATCACCAAAAGACCTAGAAACAATAAGGCTTCTCAGGTGGCTCAGTGGTAAAGAATCATCTGCCTGTAATGCAGGAGACCTGGGTTCCATCTCTGGGTCAGGAAGATCCCCTGGAGGAGGAAATGGCAACCCACTCCAATATTCTTGCCTGGAGAATCCTATGGACATAGGAGTCTGGCAAGCTACAGTCCATGGGGTTGCAAAGAGGCGGACATGACTGAAGTGACTTAGCACATGCACAGTATGAAATAAAGAAGCCCAGAATCCTCTCCACAGACTATTTGTGAAGCAATTCTCTATTAACTATGACATATTTAGTAAAAACTAGAAAATTAGAACAATCCTAGTCATAACTCTAAGCTCTTGTATTTTTTTGTATACCTTCTTGTGAGGTTCAAAGTACTTCATTTTCATCACTTCTAGGAAGAAAAATATTCTCTCTCCTTACTATGGCCTCCGGAGCTGCACACCAATCTATAAAAGTGTCTGACAGTATCCCATAAAAAAAATTTAAAAATCCTACATGTTGCATGGTGCAGCCAGAAAATAAAAAAACATTAACATTTTTTAAAAGGAGAATTGAAAAAAAGTCCCCATCCCAACTCGCAACTTTCTCAGTCCCATAGTCCCCTGACTGCACCTTCCACATACAATTTTTGGTGGAAACGAAAAATCCCATTTCATTTCTTTACCTCCATCTTCAATAATCTTTATTCGCAGATAGCCAAGGAGGTCGATCAGCCAGTAGAACCTAAGTGCTGTGGGTGCATTGTTCACCAGTCCCATTCTCCTCTGAGGGACCTGAAGGCAGCTCTGGTGAGTTACAATGTTAACAACATGGAGCTTTAGAGATGGATGGGTCCTGGGTACCACCTCTTTGGTCATTCTCTTAGGACAACTCCCTCTCAGCCACTGCAGGGCTTACCTTCCTGACGGCCTGAATTCCTCTTGTACTGGGCCCTTGTCATTTCTTAACACCCTTTCTCAGTGGTTACACAGTACTAATGGCCGGAACCTTGTTTCATTTCTTAAATTGAAATCTCTTTGCAAACTGTGTCCACTAATCTCAGCTCTGGCTTAGGAATGACTGACAAATTTCTTTCCATAGCTACCTGTCAGTGCTTCAAGTATATTCATCAAACTCTCTAGATTATTCTCCTCTAGGCTAATCCACACTTTTCCACCAAATTCTTCAAGAGTTCTTGGTATAACACGGTTTTCTCCGGGAAATGTAGAAATCAAAAATGGTGCGCTACAGAATTTTCTTTCTTTTTGGAATAAAAAATCCCCAACTGATCAATTTACAATTCAGAGCTACAGATTTGATTTCTGGTTTTCTGATTGGACAAACCAGTTTCCAAATTCCCACCCTAAATGCAAATCTACTAACTCAATGTAGGTTTTTTATTAAAAAAAAAAAAAATATATA
>NW_011494713.1:7008933-7036741 GCF_000754665.1 Bison bison bison
CAGTGTGGGAGACCTGGGTTCAATCCCTGGGTTGGGAAGATCCCCTGGAGAAGGGCATGGCAACCCCCTCCAGTATTCTTGCCTGGATAATTCTATGGAGAAAGCATTACAGTTCACTTTCAGTTATGGCCAGGAACAGAGAAAGCCTGAAAACATCACATCTACAGATGAGTGACAGGACAAAGAAAAAGTGGACAAGGACTCCCCTGGTGGTCCAGTGGCTAAGGCTCCATGCTCCCAATGCAGAGGGCCCGGGTTCAATCCCTGGTCAGAGAACTAGGTCCCACATGCCGCAACTAAGACCAGGTACAGCCAAATAAATTTTTTAAAATAAGTCAGTAAAATGTAAAAACCACTCTTTTTAAAAAAAGTGGACAAATATCTTTATTTCCTTTTTTTCAATTCTACTTACCTCATGATAAAATAAAAGCAAGCTGTGACATTTTCTGAATATGACACTAGAAAGAATTGAGGCAAAGACTGGATTAATAATAGATGAACAAGTCAAAAGACAGACTTCTCTTTCACCTCTGTCCTCACACCCTATACTTAGAAACAATGTATTAATAGATCTTATGTTTATTTGATTCATAAAGCATGATCCAGCTCTCTAGCACTTTTTAGTGTGAAAAAAACAAATGGATCTATTATTTAAATATCAATATTTAAAAAAATTTAAATGTCAAAAAAAGTTGACATTCAGCTCAGAAAATCAACTTTGATATATTTATTATGGATTTATTTTTCAGGAAAGTCTGATTGAAGAGGAAACTGGGCAGAGGAAGATATAAATCCACAGGACCAGAAAAACTGATAACACTGAAGTATAATTCTGATTTTGAAATCTGTGACCCATTTAACGTCTGTAAATTGTGTGAATTTCAGAAATTCTTACACCAGGTTGCATGGATTTCATGATGGAAGTGCTCGTATTGGGAATAAAATGGCATAAATGTTAAGTCTTTCTCTAACTCAGAACTCTGGTGTGGGAGGGCCATGGTAAGCCTCCATGCATACTAGTGTGTTAAGTCACTGAAGTCCTGTCCAGCTCTTTGTGACCCTATGGACTGTAGCCCACCATGCTCCTCTGTCCAAAGGATTCTCCAGGCAAGAATACTGGAGTATGTTGCCAGGTCTGCCTCCAGGGGATCTTCCTGACTCAGGGATTCAACAAGTGTTTCTTATGTCTCCTGCACTGGCAGGCAGGTTTTTTACCACTAGTGCCACCCGGGAAGCCCACAAGCCTCCAAGGGCGTGCTTCTAAATGTGTTCACAGCGTGGGAGGCGGGGGTGCAGAGAAGAGGAGATAACACAAAGGCCATGTTATTGCTGACTCAAGGAATCACATGGCTCCCTTCCTCCCCCATTCCCACCACCACCCTGCACTCACAGGACAATCGCTCTAAGCCCAATACCAACTCAGTCCAGTTTTCTATGGGGTGAAAGCTTTCTCTCTGACCTACAGAAGTTAGATGGGGCCAAGGCCAAAGTTTCCCCACTCACCCCCAGATTGTCTCCAATCCCTTTGTAAGTCAACCAGAGCCTGGGAGAGGCCTCGGGGAAATGAGGCCTCACTGGGCTCCTGGTCCAATGATCCTTTGGGCTCCATTTGGTCCCTCTAGGTTCATCAGAGCAAGAGGTGCATAATAAGGTTTGGACCAAACCCTAAAAATAGTACTGTTCCCTTGTCTGATTTTTCTGATTATTTCAGTTCAGAAACACATGGATTATAGTCAGTTGAAGACAGGTGTTAGGTGTTCTCTTGTCCCCTGGTCAAACAGCACTGGCACCATTCATTCTCCAGAATTGACTACCTATAATCAGTTCAGTTCAGTCACTCAGTTGTGTCCAACTCTTTGCGACCCCATGAATCACAGCACGCCAGGCCTCCCTGTCCATCACCAAATCCCAGAGTTCACTCAGACTCATGTCCATCGAGTCAGTGATGCCATCCAGCCATCTCATCCTCTGTCGTCCCCTTCTCCTCCTGCCCCCAATCCCTTCCAGCATCAGAGTCTTTTCCAATGAGTCAACTCTTTGGAGTTGACAAAGTACTGGAGTTTCAGCTTTAGCATCAGTCCTTCCAAAGAAATCCTAGGGCTGATCTCCTTCAGAATGGACTGGTTGGATCTCCTTGAAGTCTAAGGGAATCTCAAGAGTCTTCTCCAACACATTTCAAAAGCATCAATTCTTCAGCGCTCAGCTTTCTTCACAGTCCAACACTCACATCCATACATGACCACTGGAAAAACCATAGCCTTGACTAGACGGACCTTTGTTGGCAAAGTAATATCTCTGCTTTTGAATATGCTATCTGGTTGGTCATAACTTTCCTTCCAAGGAGTAAGCGTCTTTTAATTTCATGGCTGCAATCATCATCTGCAGTGATTTTGGAGCCCAGAACATAAAGTCTGACACTGTTACCACTGCTTCCCCATCTATTTCCCATGATGTGATGGGACCAGATGCCATGATCTTAGTTTTCTGAATGTTGAGCTTTAAGTCAACTTTTTCACTCTCCTCTTTCACTTTCATCAAGAGGCTTTTTAGTTCCTCTTCACTTTCTGCCATAAGGGTGGTGTCATCTGCATATCTGAGGTTATTGAGATTTCTCCCGGCAATCTTGATTCCAGCTTGTGCTTCTTCCAGCCCAGCGTTTCTCATGATGTACGCTTTATAGAAGTTAAATAAGCAGGGTGACAATATACAGCCTTGATGTACTCTTTTTTCCTATTTGGAACCAGTCTGTTGTTCCATGTCCAGTTCTAACTGTTGCTTCCTGACCTGCATACAAATTTGGACTCAGGTTCGTGACATTGTACAGGAGACAGGGATCAAGACCATCCCCATGAAAAAGAAATGCAAAAAAGTAAAATGGCTGTCTGGGGAGGCCTTACAAATAGCTGTGAAAAGAAGAGAAGCAAAAAGCAAAGGAGAAAAGGAAACATATAAGCATCTGAATGCAGAGTTCCAAAGAATAGCAAGAAGAGATAAGAAAGCGTTCCTCAGCGATCAATGCGACGAAATAGAGGAAAACAACAGAATGGGAAAGACTAGAGATCTCTTCAAGAAAATTAGAGATACCAAGGGAACATTTCATGCAAAGATGGGCTCGATAAAGGACAGAAATGGTATGGACCTAATGGAAGCAGAAGATATTAAGAAGAGGTGGCAAGAATACACAGAACTGTACCAAAAAGATCTTCACAACCCAGATAATTACGATGGTGTGATCACTCACCTAGAGCCAGACATCCTGGAATGTGAAGTCTTGCTCTGCTTCATTCTGTATTCCAAAGCCAAATTTGCCTGTTACTCCAGGTGTTTCTTGACTTCTTACTTTTGGATTCCAGTCCCCTATAATGAAAAAGACATATTTTTTGGGTGTTAGTTCTAGAAGGTCTTGTAGGTCTTCATAGAACTGTTCAATTTCAGCTTCTTTAGTGTTACTGGTCGGGGAATAGACTTGAATTACCGTGACATTGAATGGTTTGCCTTGGAAACAAACAGAGATCATTCCGTCATTTTGGAGATTGCATCCAAGTACTGCATTTAGACTCATTTGTTGACTATGATGGCTACTCCATTTCTTCTGAGGGATTCCTGCCCGCAGTAGTAGATATAGCGGTCATCTGAGTTAAATTCACGCATTGTAGTCCATCTTAGTTCGTGGATTTCTAGAATGTCGACGTTCACTCTTGTCATCTCCTGTTTGACCACTTCCTATTTGCCTTGATTCATGGACCTAACACTCCAGGTTCCTATGCAATATTGCTCTTTACAGCATTGAACCTTGCTTCTATCACCAGTCCCATCCACAACTGGGTGTTGTTTCTGCTTTGGCTCCATCCCTTCATTCTTTCTGGAGTTTTCTCCACTGATCTCCAGTAGCATCTTGGGCACCTACCAACCTGGGGAGTTCATCTTTCAGTTTGTATCTTTTTGCCTTTTCATACTGTTCATGGGGTTCTCAAGGCAAGAATACTGAAGTGGTTTGCCATTCCCTTCTCCAGTGGACCACATTCTGTCAGACCTCTCTACCATGACCTGTCCATCTTGGGTGGCCACACATGGCATGGCTTAGTTTCATTGAATTAGACAAGGCTATGGTCTGTGTGATCAGATTGGCTAGTTGTCTGTGATTGTGGTTTCAGTCTGTCTGCCCTCTGATGCCCTCTGTGCCTACCGTCTTACTTGGGTTTCTCTTACCTTGGACGTGGGGCATTTCTTCACAGCTGCTCCAGTAAAGCGCAGCCACTGCTCCTTACCTTGGACGTGGGGTAGCTCCTCTCGGCCACACTTCTGCTCCATCGCAGCCACCATGCTTCATCAAGACAGTGTGGTATTGGCACAAAAACAGAAATATAGACCAATGTAACAAGATAGAAAGCCCAGAAATAAACCCATGCACCTATGGGTACCTTATTTTTGTCAAAAGAGCAAAGAATATTCAATGGGGCAAAGACAGCCTCTTCAATAAATGTTGCTGGGCAAACTGGACAGCTACATGTAAAAGAATGAAATTAGAACACTTCCTAACACCATTGTGCTTAGGCTAAGTCGCTCAGTCATGTCCAACTGTTTGTGACTCCATGGTCCCTGCCAGGCTCCTCTGCCCATGGGATTCTCTAGGCAAGAATACTGGAGCGGGTTGCCATTTCCTACTCCAGGGAATCTTCCTGACTCAGGGATCAAACCCGTGTCTCTTTCTGTCCCCTGCATTGGTAGGAGGGTTCTTTACCACTAGTGCCACAACTATGCCTAATTATTTGTGGTGAATGAGTGAAGGAACAGGACTTATGACATTAAATAGCTAACAGAAAACCATCAGCTCACATGCCATGGGGTGAATGGGGTGTGGGTGGAGAAAGAACCAAACAGCTCGCAGTTTTGATTGCTTTTAGGCAAAGATGGTTCTGTGACCCCCACAGTACAAGTTTAAAACAAACAGGACCACCTGGAATGAAACGAGACCAAAAGAGACTGTTGAGTGTGATACGTCAACAGGGAAATGTTCAGGAATGAAGTCATCTCATTAATAGTATAGTGAAGTTGCTCAGTCGTGTCCGACTCTTTGCAACCCCGTGGACTGTAGCCCACCAGGCTCCTCCGTCCATGGGATTCTCCAGGCAAGAATATTGGAATGGGTTATCATTTCCTTCTCCAGAGGATCTTCCTGACCCAGGGATGGAACCTGGGTCTCCCACATTGGAGGCAGACGCTTTAACCTCTGAGCCACCAGGGAAGCTCTAATTAATATAAGGGTAATAATCAACTAAATACACAAACTTTAAAATACATTTCCATTTTTAATTTAAAAAATAAATTACAGCAAATCTGAACAAAATGTTTTCTACTTCAGTGTATATCTTCTTACCCACTTTGTGTTTGAAACCCAACTAGTTCACACAATCAAGGCAACTGGGCTTTTGACAAAGTTTGGATGAACAATTCACAAAATGTGGCTAATGGATAAGTCTGGGATGCATAGCAAGCAGATAAGCCTTGGCTGGACTGTAAGCATCAGCCTGAAATCATGAACTTAAAAGGAAAACATTTTCCTTTTGTAGAGTAAAACTGATAATTCCACTCTCAACCCACCCAAAGGGCAACTTACCTTTTCCAATTTAACTTTACAATACTACTTAGTCATGAGGTAAGGATTTAAAAGCTTTGGAAGAGAAACTTAAGATTTCTTCTGACTCTCCATCCCTCTTTTTCATTCACTTAAAAGAAAGCTAGGCCTGAAAGGATTCTAAAACAATCATGTAACCTCAAATACACACACATATATATGCGTGTACATGTACTTTATATGAAGAAGTTCAGGTTAAGGTCCAGGGACTGACCAAATTGACCTGCCAAACGTATACCCTTTATAAAGTCTTCTTGTGTGTCAACAGTAGGGTTTTTTCCTTTCCATTAAACCTGCAAAATGACAGGAAGGACAGTACAAATGGAAGGGCCCTCTAAATGCCTTTGATAAATGACAGCAGATGCCAGGGAGACTTCCATACGGCTGGGAGAAGCCTGTGGCTCTCTGAGGTGGTAACTTGAGTGTACACTATTATCAAATTGGATTCATCTGTACACCTAAGATTTGTGACCTTAACTGTCTGAATGTTACACCTTAATTTCAAAACAAGAAATCACCCCATGACCCAAGGGCAAGGAGAGGGAAAGGAGTCTCCAAGCTTAGAGTTAGAAAAGGCAGCTTATAATCTCATATCCTGCTTGATCTCTGGCTCTGTCTTAGCGATCTGAGGGTGGCAGTTGTTTTTTTAATGGGTCTGACAGGGGAAAACAACTGTAATTTTGGAATCAAGGCATGAAGGTGGAGAAGGAGAAAGCAACCCCTGGCCCAGCACCTTATTTATGGCTTCCCTTAAGGCCAATGCCACTGTCTTGCCACTCCCATGACACACCACAATCCTCGTATCTGGGGCTGTTCCCTTTGAACACATTGGATTGTCACAACCTGGGTGTTAGGACAGTGTCTGACATTCAGTAAGAGTTTAATCTATGCTACATGAAACGATTCTTGGAAAAAAAAAAAATTCAAGACAAGTCGCCCAGATGGAGAGAGAGAGACAGGGAAGAAAGGATTTCAAACAAAAATTCCATAAACCAACATCCACAAAGGTTGTGACAATTTGGGGGCTACTTCCAAGGGCTTTCAATACTTGAGTTCTTATCAAGGAAAATAAGGACCAGTTGCTTCTTCAGTATTTCACCTACCTTTATGGTAATCCTAAAGCTTTGCAGCTTTCCTCTTTGACTTCAGGACAGACATTACTTAGGATCTTTTGTCAAATGGGACTCTTTCTGACCAAGAGTGAGTAGTCCAGTGTCCTCTGGGACCTCTTATTCACCACATGACCTGGAATCCTGTGTATTCAGGCAGGAGAGATCTAGGATTTGCGTGAATGTGGGAAGGGAATCTTATGGGAAAACGTTATGTCAAAAAAGGAAATGTATTTGGGCACTGGTCTATTGGATGTCCCTGTGTGCTCAGTCACGTCTAACTCTGTGATTCCAGGGACTGTAGCCGCCAGGCTTCTCTGTCCATAGGATTTTTCAGGCAAGAATACGAGAGTGGGTTGCCATCTCTTCCTCCCGGGGATCTATCTTCCTGACTCAGACCAAATCCTTGTCTCCTGCGTTAGCAGGCAGATTCTGTACCACTGCGCCCCTTAGGAAGCCCCAACCTCTGACCAAAGGCCAGAACTTACAACGCACCCTTGTGACTTGAAAGGAACATGCTTCAGGTTTCTTTCTTTTGTGACGTAGTTTACATCCTTCTATTTTAATGGAGCATGTAAAACTCATGAATCCCCTCCAGCCAGTCTGCCTTGCAACTTCTCAGAAGCTGCTCTGGGTTCCAGGTCAGCCCTGCAGATTCTCTTCCTCCTCTTCTCGTGCCACTTAAAATCAAGTCCAGATCTTTAAAAAAATTTTTTTTGGCCAAACTACATGGCATGTGGAACCTTAGTTCCCCAACCAGGGATCGAACCCACCCCCCCTGCATTGGAAGGATGGAGTTTTAACCACTGGACCACCAAGGAAGTCCCCTGTCTTCAGGTCTTGTTAACAATTTGTCCCCAGTAATATATAAGATGCTACCTTTTAGAGAGGGACTGTTGTGTGCAGAACTAATCTGCACTCACCCTCCAAATTATCTTCTAAAAAAATAAAAATGAAGATCGATCATGCTTGTGGAGAGCTTCAAATATTATGTCGGCCCAGCAGAGACAAGAAAGGCCCACAGAGTGAGGATCTACTTCAGAGTCAGCCTCACTTGAACCCCTGGCAGTCTGCGTGGGAGGGATGACCTTTTTTGAAAGGCATAAAAAGCTCAAGAGAATTTAAAATAATTCAAGGGGGTGTGCAAAGCTGAGAGAGGCCATAGCTGGGTTGATTCAACCCTGAACGGGTTACTTCCAGAGCCCTGGCTTCACATCTTTCTGCTACATCACATGCGGGTGCTCTGAGTGGAGCCAAAGAAAGAACACAGCACTAGCAAATATGCATTCTCATTTCTTCAGTCACCCTGGACACGTCTCAGAGGCTTTACTTCCCTGATGCTGTGATGAACTTACACGTCTCTCCTAGGAATGGTGGTGAAACAGGCACCCAAAGAGGCAGGCAAGAAAACCCCAATTTTTGGAAGTTAAATCTCTCTCTCTCTCTCCTCTGTGTGTGCTCAGTCACTCAGTTGTGTCCAACTCCTAAGGGCTATAGCCACCAGGATCCTCTGTCCATGGGATTCTCCAGGCAAGGTTAGTGAAGCGGGTTGCCCTGTCCTTCTCCACAGAATCTTCCCGACCCAGGGATTGAACCCAAATCTCCTGTATCTCCTACACTGGCAGGCAGATTCTTTTACCACTGAGCCATCTGGGAAACCCCCCACCTATCCTGGACCTCAAAGGCAAGGTGACCTGGCCAGGCTGCCGAAGAGTCCCTGGTGAGCATACCCACAGGCTGACCCAGGACATCCATACTCTAAATGTTTTCTATTTTGCCATAAAAAGCTAAGTAGTACAGAAATTATCTGGGACATTTCCACTATTGTTCCAGCTAGGGGTAGGGACTGAAGAATTCATCAGGGTTGTCTTCTAGAGATGTTATCTAGGTATAAACTCAATGAGAAAGCTGGGTTATTAGGGAGAGTCTGTAGTAGGATTTTCTGTGTTTAGCCTCAATTTCCTTATCTACAAAATGGGGGGTGGGTACTGGAGGACTTTTAAGGGCCGTCGAGCTCAAAAGGTCTTTAGTTCTGTGTGGCTGTTTATGTATCTGCTGATAATATTTGATCCTCTGAATCACCCTACCTTTTCTTCTGAAAAGAGGCCTGATGAGGGTACCGTGAACACATCATCAAATCAATTAAACAATCAAGAAGGAATAAATAATCAACAAGAGATATTGCACTGTATTCTCCAGGGTAAAATCAGGTTGCAGATGGGGGGCCACCAAACCATTCCAATGAGATCTCGAAGCAAAGCAGTTCAATCCAGGCTTCTAAGTCCCTTATATCCAGTGATCTGAGCTCCGAGGTAATAGAAGAAACTGTGCCAAAGTCAGAGTCTTGGGAGTCTGTGGTAGGAAGAGGTGACTGCCGTGCAGAGAGGACCATTAGTTGGGAGTGTGGGGAACTCCTGGGAAGGTGGAGGGGGACAGTTTAGGTGGGTGGGGGAAACAGAGGCGCTCAGGGCTCACGGTTGAGTCCACATTCTTTCAACGATGATAGCCATTCCTACTTGAAAGCAGCCAATCTCCATGAAAAAGATGTTCTTTCCCGCAAAAAAAAAAAAAAAGCACAGGGAAACCTCAGAAAGATAGATAATTTTGGCTACCAAAGTACGTGATGTTGGTCTCTTCCAATAGGTTATATCACAGGGTGTGTCCACATGAGAAAACAATGTCTTAAGTACAGCTTTTCAGAAGCAAAGCAGGAAATTACTGTAAGGAGTAGGTTTGTGAGGTTTTTCCCACCACCAGCACCAACGAAGAACTTATCCAGGCTCCTGGAGACCCTGGTGGTTCTGTGCTGGAGGCTGAAATGTAATAACGGTGAGGGAGAAACACAGGAAGTGGCCAACTATGGAATTCCACATGGGTTGGAGGAGAAATGGCAGGGCCTCAGGCATGGATCAAAAAGACGCTTTGGAAAAGACGAAACCAGTGTTGAGCTGGTGAACCTCAGTTCCAGATCAGGAAAGGAGGCCAGCAGGGACCCCGGGCAGTGAGGACCCTGCTTCTCCAAGGCCAATTCCCAGGCATCCGTGGTCCAGGTGCTCAGAGCTCCAGAGAGAGGATAAGATCCTTACTGGGATCCAGGCTCAAAAGAAAGGATGCCGGATTTCCGTGCTTTTGGAGGTGGAGGCGGTGGGACCATGGCCTCTCTTCGGACAGGCAGTGGGGGTGCAATCTGTTGGGGTGGATACACAAAAGGAGACATGAGTCTTCCCTTTCTTCCTAATTTTGCCTTCTCCTCCACAATTCCAACATTCAGTGTTAGCTTAAAAGTGACCTGAGTTTATCTACAAAGCCTTTGCAAGGCAAAATTTTAGAGATATGACTAGTTTTATCTCCCCCTTTTCCCTTTTGTGTGTGTGTTGCTCAGCTGTGTGCAACTCTGCGACCCCATGGACTATAGCCTGCCAGGTTCCTCTGCCCATGGAATTCTCTAGCCAAGAATAGTGGAGTAGGGTGCCATTCCCTTCTCCAGGGGATCTTCCTGACCCAGGAATCGAACCCAAGTCTTCTGCATTTCAGGCAGATTCTTTACCATCTCAGCCACCAAGGAAGCCTCCCCAAAATAGCATTACTATGTGTTCAGCCATGTACGATGCTTTGCAGCCCCATGGACTACAGCCCACCAGGCTCCTCTGTCCATGGGATTCTCCAGGCAAGAGAACTAGAGTGAGGTGCTATTTCCTACTCCAGGGGATCTTTCCGACCCAGTGACCAAACCTGCGTCTCTTGTGTCTCCTGCATTGCCAGGCGTGTTCTTTACCACTAGCGCCACCTGGGAAGCCCGTATGTATAGTAAGGGCTCAGTAAATATGTGTTGAATGAATAAAGGAAACCACGGGAGGCCCTTCCAGAATGACTATCCCTCATTCACTCAGGCGTGAGTCAGAACTCCTGGCTTATTTCCCTCCTCTGGACCCAGGGTGAGGGCCCTTCAATCCAATGAAACATCTTCCTTCCCATTGAAAATGCCTCTCTCTCTCAGGAAGGAATCAAAAACTGATCAGAGTGGCAAATCAATGGGACAACCTGCTTATCAAAACCTGGGGAAATCCAAGGTTACATTCCCATGAGCGGGTGCTCCCCAGCCCCAGTGCCCACTGTCACCTTCCTACCTCTGTGGGATTCCTCTGGCTGCTCTCATAGGGCTTGCTTTTGGGGGGAGGGGGCGGTGGGACATTAGCCGTTGTTGGTCCATCTGTCTGCAACGATGGGGAGCCTGGAAATGACACAAAGTAGATGAAAGCAGAGAAGCGAACTCACCGAGGAATCTCATGGCACTTCCGCTGGACACTGCCACCCTAAACCACCTGGTCAATCAAATCGCTAAGGTCACATTCTACAGTTTTTGTGGACAGAATGAAGACCTCTTACCCGCTGGGACACATGTAGCGCCCTTCCTTCACCAGAAGGCGTCATGAGAAACTCTTAAGTAAAAATTTCATGTTTTGTTAAAGGGTGTCACTGTTACACTGAAGATGAGAATATTTTCTAGAACTTAGGGTATTACTCTGTTCTCTGATATATCCCAAGTTCTTAGAAAAAAACATCTGTCACAAACTAGGTGGTTAATAAATACTGGTTATATTGGACTATTACAATTTATCATTTAAAGCAGCAGTCCCCAACCATTTTGGCACTAGGGACTGGTTTTGTGGCAGACAACTTTTCCATGGACCGTGGTGGCGGAAAGGTGATTCAGGATGATTCAAGCACATCACATTTATTATGCACTTTATTTCTATTATTATTCCATCAGCTCCATCTCAGATCATCAGGCATGAGATCCTGAACTTACATACCCCTCATTTAAAGAGTGCAGTATCTACTTCCTCCAGGAAACTGTGCCTGATTAACTCTGACGCTGGCTGACTACAGTCTCCTGTTTGGGGTGACGATCTATTCTTCCACTGCTCCTTGGTGTTAAGCATCCTTGTACTTCATCTCAGGACTTGTGTACTGCTGACTCCCCAAACCTGAGTGTAATTTGTCTATTTCTTATCCTTTCAGACCCTTCTCCACATAAAGCACATGGCTACTTGGCCAACAGTTCCTAAATTACTTCCTATCTAGTTCTAGTCCAATCGATCTCATTTATACCATCAGCAATGGAAAACGGGCAGTGAAACCCCACGGTGCTCCCTGTACTGCTGCTAAGTCATGTCCGACTCTTTATGATCACAGAAGCTGTAGCCCGCCAGGATTCTCCATCCATGGGATTTTCCAGGCTAGAATACTGGAGTGGGTTGCCATTTCTTACTCCAGGGATTGAACTGGAGTTCCTACCTGGATTCCTACTCCCCACCCAGGGATTGAACCTGTGTTTCCTTTATTGGCAGGTGGATTCTTTACCATTGGGCCACTAGGAAAGCCCCACGGCTCCCTGTATAGAAAAGTTTAATGAGTCTTAGCAACCTAAGGACTCTGGCCAAACACTAATCTAATTGAATGACACCCATGACCACCAAACTGAACCAATTTGACTATCATCTCAGTCCCCTTGTGGCTATTTTGATTAAAAATGGCCCAGATTCATAAACATACTCCATCACCTAGTGAAATGACTATAAGGGGTCTCTACAAGTAAACTTACTCAGGGCCCTGTTTGCTTTAGGAGTGAGTTGGGGTGGGCTCAGGGCTGTTGACTGTGGAGGTGAAGCGCCAGGAAATGGTGTCAGCCGATTGTCCGACAGCTGGAGACTCTTGGGTCTCTGTGATTTCTTGGTTGGGCTCTAGTGGGGGGGAGGGAGAACAAAGCAAAACACTGTCACTGTGAAGAGTGTCGAACTCATCAATACTCTTTAAACAACCCTGTCTGCAGAGCAGAATCTTGTTAAAGGGCAAAATTCCAGGAGCCCTCTGTAAGTTTACCACACTAGCACATGGAGGGTACGAGGATGAAGACACAAACAGGGAATCCCCGGTGCACAGACTATTTTCTGGCTAGCCAATGGGTTGTGTCATTTAGTGTGGAGATGAGCCACCCTGATTCTCAGGGATACCCGGTCCCACCACATTTAACAACATGATGTGGCTTATGGAAGAAAACGTACTTTTTATTTTTTTTTTTAAACTAAAAGAAGGGAAATGACAATGTTTGGATGGGCTCATGGAACATGGTGGTGAGAATCACAACTCTAAGCATCGATCCACGTATTTTCACTGAGGATAGATCTTGTGCCATTACTGATTTAGAGAGCTGGATCTCTGTACATGGTTTTCTCGGCACCATCTGAGATCTGAGCCCATCCTAGGCTGCTGTGTCCTGAGAAAGCACGACAGGCTTCAACCTAGTCACTCACAGTTATGATGTCAATGGTGAAAAGCCTGCCTACAGGGAACACGGTGGAAAACCTACAGTCATCTTGTTTTGGGTTTGTTGTTTTTACCATCAGATCAGGTTCTGGCACTTTCTCTGCGATGACCTGGGACTTGCTCAGACTCCAGTCTTTAATCTTGAACTTGCTCATCCGAGTCTCACTCTCCTCTTTGAGGGACAGATCTTCCACTCTGGCCCCTGACGAGGCCCTGCGCTCCAACAGTGGCTCCAGGAAGGACCTATCGGGGTGGGGGAGGGAAGGATTGGGAGGCTGGCGTTAGTGGATGCAAACTAATGTACAGAGGCTGGATAAACAACAAGGTCCTACTCAACAGCATAGGAAACTCTATTCAGTATCCTGTAATAAACCGTAATGGAAAAGACTATGAAAAAGAATATATATGATGTATAACCAAGTCACTTTGCAATACAGTAGAAATGAACACAACATTATAAATCAACTACATGTCAAAAAAACAAAAGACTGACCTGTCAGCTACAAACAAGGACAAAGTCAGAAAACACTGACCACCTGCCAGTGAAAACTGATGCCCCAAAACCAGAGGATACGACTCTTCAACAACACCTTCACCTGTGGCTTCCTTCTCAGGTTCTAAATCCGAACTTCCAACTGCCAACTGAACATCTCAAGGTCTACAAGTAAGAAATGAGGCCATCCAAGCACGTCAAGAAAATACTAGTGAGTAGTTATCTTATGCTAGGAAGATAAGATCTTACTAAACTTATAGGTAAAGAGAGAGTCATACAGTAAGAGATGAACGGGCAGCATTATACAGTGGCTAAGAGCACAAGTCCTGGAGCCCTACAGCCTGCATTCAAATCTTACCTACATGTACTTGCTGGGTGACCTTGGGCAGATAATTTTTTCATACCTCAGTTTCCTTATCTGTAAAAATGGGGATAAGAATAATATCTATCTCATAAGGTCACTAGGGCTTCCCTGGTGGCTTAGACAGTAAAGAATCTGCCTGCAGAGTGGGAGACCCAGGTTTGATCCCTTCGTTGGGAAGATCCCCTGGAGAAGGGAATGGCTACCCAACTGCAGTATTCCTGCCTGGAGAATGCCATGGACAGAGGAGCCTGGTGGGCTACAGTCCATGGGGTCTCAAAGGGTCGGACACAATTGAGCAACTAATACTTTTTTCACTTTCAAAGGGTTATTACAAAATACTTACAACAGTACCTAGCAAATAGGTGTATGCATGCTCAGTATGTCCAGCTCCTGGTGACCCCATGGACTGTAGCCCACCAGGCTCCTCTGTCCATGGAATTTCCCAGGCAAGACACTGGAGTAGGTTTGCCATTTCCTCTCCAGGGGATCTTCCTGACCCAGAGGTCGACTCTGTGTCTTTTTTGTCTCCTGCATTGGCTGGTGGATTCTTTACCACTGTGCCACCTGGGAAGCCCTAGCATATAGGAGAACTTCTCAAAAACAATTTTTTTTAAATTACATTGACAAATTTTAAATGCCATAGTAAGAATCATGATTAGATGCTGATATAGAGGGGAAGAATTTGATGAGAAACAAAAGTGTCTAGAGAGATTTTGAAATATCTCTCCCTAAACTGCTTATCAGTTATAAAGGGAAAAATAGTAAGTATTATTGTAATTAAAAAAAATTTTTTTTGGCCACCTCGTGTAGCATGTGGGATCCTAGTTCTCTGACCCAGGATCAAACCCACACCCACTGTACTGGAGACACAGAGTCTTAACCTCTGGACTGACAGGGAAGTTCAATGATGTCTTCTTCCTCATTGGGCAAATGTGGGCAAGAGCAATAATCCACCTTGCCTGGGTCACAGCAAGAATAGGACCCCAGTCATCTGCTCTGTGTTTACTGCCCTAATGGATCAGCAATTACGGGGTCTCTGGTTCTCAATAACTACTTGAAAAAAAAATTTTTTTTTTAATGGGGCAGAGTTCAATTAAGAGAAGAGTTGTACTGAACAGAACAGAACTTCTACATGACTCTTTGAGACCCCATGGACTGTACCCCTCCAGGCGCCTCTTTCCATGGTGATTCTCCAGGCAAGAATACTGGAATGGATTGTCATGCCCTTCTCCAGGAGATATTCCCAACCCAGGGATTGAACCCAGGTCTCCCACATTGCATACAGATTCTTTACCATCTGAGCCACCAGGGAAGCCCTTTCACAAAGTAAGTAGTATCCCTTTAACAGCATGACTGAAACCATAAAAGAGAAAAGCAAACCAGGTATTATTTAATCTTTAGGAATTTACAAGACTAAAAATAATAAAAATACCTAATATAAGTGAATATATTATGAAAAATGATATAGTCACTCATACATTTCATATGGCATTGCATATTAGTATTTGTGATAATACAGCAAGAATTATAAAGAATCTAAAAAAGACTGAATTTATGTATATGTAAAATTGAATCACTTTGTTGTCCACCTGAAACTAATACAACATTGTAAATTAACGATTCCCCAATAAAAATTAAAAAACAAAACAAAACAAACTGTAAAAAAAATACCTCTCCTGAATAGGTCATACACGCTTTTGGAAGTGCATCCTATACTCCACGTTAACCAAAAGACTTAGAAATGATATGAGAATATATCTTAAGTGATCATAAAGCTAAATGTACACAAATACATGCTACTAATAATATAAATGCATTTTATATTGATACAACCTAAATGCTTTTATATTAAATTTATAATGAACTTTTATGATTACCTGTTTAGAGTGACACAGCTAAAACATCCCATTATAGGGAGAAGAATTAATTATGGCACATTCATATGCTGTACTGATAAACAGCCATCAAAAATGATGAAAAAAATCTTAATATTATATAGCACCGTAGATAGTGCTTATAATAAAAAGACAAAGAGGAAAAAGCAAATTACCAAACTCTATCCATGTGATAATTGCAACTATGTAAAGATATCTATGTCAATGTAAAAGGATGGATAAATAATTTAAGAAATAAAAAACATTTAATTTCCAGGTAGAAGACCATTTGAACAGGTTATTTTTGTGGTATGGCTATTATAGCATGGAATTAAAAGATTACAAATTAAGTTTTAAGCCAAAAGATTTAACTTATATTCAACATTAAAATTCACACTGATGTTAAGTATTCATCATTTATATAAAATTAAGCAGTAGGTCACAAAACAGTACATCCCATGCTTTTCTATTTGAACACAATTATGAATTCACTCCTTTAAAATATTTTAAGTTTGATCACATGGAAAGGCACTCCACGTTTCCGGTAAGGAAGGTTGAATATCAAAAAGCCATAAACTCAATCCATAAATGTAACATCATATCTCAATAAAAATAACAATAGGATTCTAAACAAGTTAATCCAAAAACAAGCACTGAGTAAAACTAGCCAGGCAAATTCTGAAAACAGCTATTAGACACTTAAAACCCTTTAAGATCTACAGTAAATAAGACTGAATTAGCAGAAGTGCATGAACCATATAGGTAGGTCTAAGAAATGGGGGGAAAGTCCATGAATAACCTAAAGAACACATTAGAATTTGATTTTTTTTTAAAATAAGGAGGACATTTCAAATCAGTAGAGAAAAGATGGTTTGCTCACTTAACATTATAGGCTAGCCAAGCATGGAAAAAAATTGGCTCTATACTTCATACCTTATAGGAGAATAAACTTAAAAAAGAATCATAGATTTTATTATAAATAGTGAAACTGTAAAATTAGTTTTTCGTAGTCTTACAGTAGGGAAGGACTTTAACCATGATATAAAATCCAGAAGTCATAAAATCAAGTATTAAGGTATTTGACTGCACTTAAACAAAAATCAGCACAACTAAATAAAAATTTAGAAGCAAAGTCAATAGACAAAGGAAAAATTAGGGTAATATTTCAGCTCAACACAAAGGGCCAGAATCCAACAGAAAAACGTACACGTGTGACCGCAATTCACAGAAAATAAAATACATACAAGCTACTAAACAAATGAAAAAATGCTCAATTTCATACAAGAGAAAGAAGACCACAAGTGCAACGAAACAAAATCCCCATGCCAAGAAAACATTCCCACCTATCAGACTGGCAAAAGTTAAAAGGCCTGATGATACACAATTTGGTGGCAAGGTGTGAGTGGCCAGGTACCCTTGCATAGTGCTGGTGGGACTATCAACGGTTATAATCTCTGTGAAAGTCATTTTATGAATAATTTTGAGAACTTCAGCTATATATGTTTAACAGTAATTTCACTTCTTGACTTTTTCTTATATTGCTATAATTAAATATTTACAAAGTAATTTTTTTCCATTCTTTTTTAAAATTAATTTTTATTGGATATAGTTGCTTTACAATGTTGTGTTAGTTTCTGCTGTACAGCAAAGTGAATCAGCTATATGTATACATACATATATCCCCTCTTTTTTGGATTTCCTTCCCATTTAAATGACCACAGAGCACTGAGTAGAGTTCCCTGTGCTATACGGTAGATTCTCATTAGCCATCTATTTAATACATAGCGTCAATAATGTGTAGATACCAATCCCAGTCTCCCAATTCATCCCACCCCCAAAATAATATATACTGAAGATCATTCACTGCTATCACTACTGTGATAGTAAAAGGCTTCAATCAATCAAATGTCCACCAGGAAACAATGATGGAGTGTATTATGGTGTAGGTGCATCATGAGATATCTAACCTCAAAGAAAAGAGGAGGCTCTCTTTGTTCTGAAATGGAATGACTTCCAGATCTAGTAAGTGAAAAAAGCAAGGCAGATAGAGTATTATATACCACCATTTATATATCAAAAACATGTGGGAAAGGATATATATTTAGGAACTGCTTCTGTACAGATAAAAAGCTGCTGGAAAGGCACCAAGAACAGAACCTGGGGCACTTCCCTGGTGGTCCGGTGCTTGGGACTCCAAGCTTCCAATGCAGGGGACATGAGTTCAATCCCTGGTCAGGAAACTCAAGAGCTACACGTCCAGCAGTGCAGCCAAAACACAGAACAAAACCAGAAGACAATATCACTGGCCTCTGGAGAGTGGTACTGATAAGCTGGGAGTCTGGGACTGATGGGAGATTATTTTCATGATATACCCTTTTAAATTTCATATGTGATTATATTTCCTATTCATGAAATAAATTTTTAAGTTATTTTTAAAAACTGAAATAATGAAAGATTTCTCCAGTGGCCTACTGGGTCAGGATTCCCAGCTTTCACTGCCATGGCCCAGGTTCAGTCCCTGGGCAGGGAACTGAGATCCCATATGCCACCTGGTCCAGCCAAAAAAAATTTTAATTGAAATAATGAAAAACAAAAGGCAAGCAATAACTAGAAATTATTGTGAGACAAACTAGGATATGACTGGGTGGGTTGATAGGGTGTGACAGGATTATGGGTGATTTTTTTTTCTATTTTTCATAACTGTTGTTACTATCATGTAAATAATGATATTTCTCATGAGGAAGATGATGAGAAAGATCCCAAAACTAATAACCCAGGTACTGTGAGTTATTTTCCTATGAAGATGACACATCCACATTGACCAAGTTTCACTTGGGTGACCAAAGGCAAACATTAGGAAAGATTTACCTATCCTTCTTGGCAATTAGAGATCAAAGCCTTACCCATCAGATCCTGGTCTGGAAGGAGCGTTATCAGATGAGTTAGAAGAGGTGGAGATCACAGAGGAAGCCACTGAGGTGATGGACAATCTCCGCAGTGTGGATGACATGATGTAGGGGATCATCACAGATCCTGTGCGGCTCTGCTTCCGGTCGGTCAAGTTGGGCGGCTGAAGGAGACATGACCCCTCATGGTTAGCTGGCCTGGAATTAAGCCCCTAGCAACTGGCGCAGTTCCCACTGGTTTATGGCCAGTCCCATCTGTGTCAGTGCTGGGACCCCATCCTGATAGGCTGGTGCCTGTGCTTCATTGGCTGTTAAATACTACAAATGCTATATTCTTTTTCTGTAGTTGGGAAGATTTTATTGACACACTATTTTGCTTATTATGACATAATGAGATATTTTGTAATTGTGTATCACAACATCCTGACATTTTAAAGTCTAAGTTGTGAGTTCATTTTCTGTATATTTAACAACTCTACATTTATTTTGTTAAAGTATAGTTGATTTACAATGTTGTTAAGCTTCCGATGTACAGCAAAGTGATTCAGATATATATACACACACACACACACACACACACACACACACATATAAATAAATTCATTGGAAGGACTGACGCTGAAGCTCCAATACTTTGGCCACCTGATGAGAAGAACTGACTCACTGGAAAAGACCCTAATGTGGGGTAAGACTGAAGGCAGGAGGAGAAGGGGATGACAGAGGATGAGATGGCTGGATGGCATCACCAACTAGATGGACATGAGTTTGAGTAGGCTCCGGGAGTTGGTAATGGACAGGGAGGCCTGGCGTGCTGCAGTCCATGGGGTCACAAAGAGTCAGACACAACTGAGCGACTGAACTGACTGATAAATATATGTATATACACACACACACACACACCATATATATATATATATATATATATACACACACACACACACACACTTTTCCATGGCTTATCACAGGATATTGAGTATTGTTTCCTGTGCTATACAGTAGGTCCTGGTTGTTTATCCATTGTACATATAATAATTTGCATGCATCTGCTAACCCCAAACTCCCAATCCATTCCTCCCTCACTCCCCTTGTGTAGTCCTCCCCCACTACCTTATATTCTTAGTTACAGACACAACTTAGGTTAAACCTGCCTTGTTTCTAAGACTAGAGAAAAATTCACCCTAATTTTCTATCAGTCCCATGAGAAGGGACAAACCAAGATGTTCATTACCATCAACAGGATAGCAAAACCTTTTGTCTGCTTCTCCAACTTAGCTTCTGAAAGAGGGCACTTAAAAAAAAAAGCATATACTGGAATAACAGAAGAGTTTAAGATTGAAACTATAAACCTAAAGCTTATCCTGGTGAATCTTAGGAAGTCAAGGAGCATGGATCTTCTGTCGTAAGACATGTCTCTGGTAGGACTGATTATCCCCATAGGCCACCATATCAAATCTAAATCTTAATACTGACCTGGGTCCAATAAAAACTAAATTCACTGAGTGAAAGCCACGTCTTTGCCATCTAGGAATTTGTGTAAAAGACAAATGTTCCTAAAAGAAAACTGGCAGCAGGTTAGGAGGTAAATTCATAGGAAGGCCTGACTAAACACTTGGATGACTGTGAGAGAGGATCAAAACGACACTTGGGAGAAAAAGGAAATAGAGATGGAGGCGTGGGAATTGGGGAACAGAAATACATGAAAAGAAATTCAGAGCTATGATTTGAGGAAACAGAGTTTTTAAAAATCTGGAGTTCAAGAATACAACTTTTGAAGAAAGTAGGATATGTTAAAAAGGACAGCTAAATGAAGATGGAACCAAGCATATCAACAACTGTCGAAGAGAAAAGGTTGGCCCATGTACCCCTCCACCTAATTTCTTGGAAGGAAAAGAAGAAAATTGTAGCTGTGAGAAATGTTAGGTTTAGTCACTAAGTTGTGTCCGACTCTTGCGACCCTGTGGACTGTAGCCTGCCAGGCTCCTCTGTCCGTGGGATTTCCCAAGGAAGAATACTGGAATGGGTTGCTATTTCCTTCTCCAGGGGATTTTTCCAACCCAGGGATAGAACTCAGGCCTCCTGCATTGCAGGCGGATTCTTAACTGACTGAGCCACCAGCCAGAGTGAGAAATGTTACAACTGTTCTTAAAAAATCATGAAATCAGCTACATGCATTGTCAAATGTCACTCACAATTCTTTCTCCTCTTCAAAGGTGCAAAGGGTATGAATATTTCACCAAAACAAAAAATAAAATTAAAAAAAAAGATTAGGAAAAACTATGAGTTGGACTAGATAGGACACAAATAAGTAGAGTCTGGGATGAGGAAATTCCCATTTCTAGTAGTGCGGTTTCCACAGTGTGGTCCCTAGTCCCACAGCACCACCTGGTGCACGCTGGAAATGCCAGTTCTTGGGCCTCACCCCAGACCAAGTGAATGAAAATCCCAGGGAACACGGCCCAGCAATCTGTCTTCACGAGCCTTCCAGGTTGTTCTGATGGTCATTCAAGTTTGAGAACCACTATCCTACACAACAGTTGAAGGTCATCAAGAGCAAACCATGCCTTTCCGACCCGGCCCTCCCTCTCCCACCCTGTCTGTTCAAGCCATCCCTAGTCTACTTTGACTATTTTGGCATCTGAAAAAAGGATCAGTATCACAAACAGTAGAAGAGACTAGAAAAAGGTCAGGAATAAGAAAAGCTCATAGGCTGTTGAGACAAAGCCTACCAGTGTTATGACCCCATAGCGCTTTTCCACTTTCTCCTTGAGTTGCCGGAAGCAGGAAGACAACCGGTCATGCAGTGGCTTCAGTTGCTCCGTCAGCTTCTCCCCATGGATGCGGATCCCCTCTGTCAGCAGAGGCATCTGGGAAAATGGCATGAGAGGAATGGGATGAGGTTTAGGAAGAGGGATGATTCAGATTTCGAGGCTAGGAGAGGATGAACGGTGGGGGTAGACAGGTCAACTGATGGACATAGAACAGATCAAATGAAAACGCTGTTTCTTAGCACAGGGCTTGGGAACCAGATGCCCTTGGGTTAAAGATGCAGAGGCATTCACATACCTAGGACACAAGTAACCAGGAGACCAAGCCAGGCAAACTCACATAAGCCTGGGGACCTTTCTAGGCAGGGGCAACTGATAGGTGTCACCTTGGACTGACCTGTATGACTGCATTTCCTCTCACTGTTTATAAAGGTAATGAGAGACAGAAACTGAGACCAACAATTCTCAGATGGAAACACATGCCAGTAAATCAACTGGGGGAGCTTAGTCTCCCTGCTAAGAAGACCACTCTCAACACTGCACCGTCTAATGAAATGCTCCTCCTGTGTCACTTTGCCAAATAAGTAAGACAGGCTGTGATTCTAAGAGTTTAAATAAAAAAGGAACCCTAAATGGGGGCTTGGAGATGGATGCCCC
This sequence comes from Bison bison bison, assembly GCF_000754665.1. NCBI lineage: Eukaryota > Metazoa > Chordata > Mammalia > Artiodactyla > Bovidae > Bison > Bison bison. The sequence goes on from NW_011494713.1 coordinate 7,031,064, forward strand.
AGAGCAAGGGGTCTTCAACCTCTGGTCTAATGGCTGATAATCTGAGGTGGAGCTGATGTACTGATAAAAGGAATAAAGTGCACAATAAATGCAATGAACTTGAATTATTCCAAACTATCATTCCCAACCCCGATCTGAGGAGAAACTGTTGTCCACAGAACTGGTCCCTGGTGCCAAAAAGGCTGGGGACCGCTGCCCTAGAGAGTATCATGCAAGGCAGTCACCCAAGGAGCATGGGGTGCTGTCCCCCCACCTTCCCTGGACATACCTGCAAAGCTATTAGTCGCTTTAGCAGCTCAATCTTCTCCAGGTCTTCAGGATGCTCCTGCAAGTACTTATCTGTAAAAAATGCCTAAAAGGAGAGCATTGGCAAGTATTGATTAGAATGCATTCCTGTCTGTATATGTGACCCCGAAAGGAAGGGGAAGGAAATGGGAAGAGGGAAACACATCCTCTGTTCCTCCGGTGAACCAGGAATGATTAAGTAAACACAGATTCCATTCCTGGGATAGCCCTTAAATCACCAGTGGACAATTCAAAAAGGAATGGGGTATTTTGTAGTCTTTCTAGAATCATGCAATTCCTAGCAAGAGGACATCTTAACTATAGCTACATATACACGTCAAATCAACAGCACCAGCGGAGAATGTCATTCATTAAAATAAGTTCCCCAGAGAACTAAGAAAAGACCAAGTGACAATATCAAAAAAGTTAATCATGAGACTAAATGCCTAGATTTATAAAAGAGCAAAAAATTAACAGGCTGAAGATGTGGCTGAGAGTTTTCCTGCCTTGCAGACTGTATCACAATTACTGAAGACCTGCAAAAGTTTTAACACTTATACTCATCATCAATCTGAAAGGCTATTTTTAAGGAAAAAATGAGAAATGCTATAGATGTGGAACGGTTTTGAAAATACTAAATGCAGGTAAATGCAGGTTGTATTTATTATGGTATGTCAAGACCACATCACCCATGACATCATCAATAAACATTGATGTAAAGGCCCTAAGATAAGAAAATAAACCCAAATTCAACCTACAAACACAGGTGTTACATGAAAGACTATGTTAAAGACAGAATTCATTAGGGGAGAAGAACCAAAGTCTATGGTGAACATTTATGCTCCAACAGAGTTCCAAATAGAGTTACCTATTTCCTCCCTATACTATAACCATCACAAGCATAAGAATGCTTTCAGAGACCTTCAAATATCCCCCTTACTCTTTTCCTCCACTCCTTAGAAGGACCACCCCATTACATGAGATCCAAGAGTTCCAAAAACTATAGAATACAGTTATAAAAGAGGTCAGCGCATTTTCTGTGGAAAACAGAGTATGTGCAATATTTTTCCTTGATTGGTTGAACTGTGTCCCCATCCCCAAGGCACAGGTTGAAGTCCTAAGCCTAGGGCCTAGGAAAGTGACCTCATATGGTCACAGACTAACTGCAGAGGTCTAGATGAGGTCATATTAGAATAGGAGGAACCCTTAGACACTGGTGTCTAACTGGTTTCCTTACAAGGAGGGGACATGAGAAGACAGATACCTATACACAGAGAGAACACCACGTGACGGGACAAGGAGAAGACAGTAATCTACAAGGCAAGGGATGCCAAAAGTTGCCTGCAGGACTTCCTTGGTGGTCTTGTGGTTAACAGTCTGCCTGCCAATACGGGGGACATGGGTTCGATCCCTGGTCGGTGAAGATTCCACATGCTGGGAGGCAGCTAAGCTTATGCATCACAACTACTGAGCCCCTGCTCCAGAGCACAGGAGCTGCAACTGCTGACCTTACTAGCACTACAACTATTGAAGCCCATGAGCCCTAGAGTCCATTCACCTCAACAAGAGAAGCCACCACAATGAGAAGTGCACGCACCACAACTAGAGAGTAGCCTCTGCTCTCCACAACTAGAGGAAAAGCCCTCGAAGCAACAAAGGCTCAAGTCAGCCAAAAATAAATAAAAATTTTTTTAATAAAGCAAAGGCAGCCAGTAGCCCACAGAAGCCAGGAGAGACGCAGGGAGCAGACTCATCTTCACATGCCTCAGAGGGAACTGATGCTACAGACACCTTGCTTTCAGACTGTGAGGCAGTCAATCCCTATTGTTTTAAGCCACTCTGTTGGTGGTATTTTGTTATGGCAGCCCTAGGAAACGAATATGACAGAGAATATAAATGTATAGAATCCAAGAATCACAAAAAGGAAATGGGACATTTATGGAGCAGCTTGTTATAGCAGATTCATATTTAGACGGATTATCGATCTAAATGAAGTATTTAAGTATTTGCTTAAATCTTCAGCCACCTTTCAAAATACATGTACTTGGGACTTCCCTGGTGGTCCAGTGGCTAAGACTCTGTGCCTCCAATAGAAGGAGCCCTGTCTCCATCACTAGTCAGGGAACTGCAAGCTGCAACTAAAAAGATCCTGCATGCCACATCTAAGACCAGGCATAGCCAAATAAATAATTTTAAAAATACATGTAGTTCAGGGCTTCCTTGATGGCTCAGTGGTAAAGAATCCACATGCCAATGCAGGAGGCCTGGGTTCGATCCCATGTCTGGGAAGATCCCACACGCCAGGGAACGACTGAGCCGGTGAGCCACAACTACTGAGCCTGTGCTCTAAAGCCCATGGGCCACAACTACTGAAGCCTGCATGTCCTAGAGCCTGTCCTCCATGACAGAGAAGTCATTGCAACGAGAAGCCTGAGAATCGCCAACTAGAGAGTAGCCCCCACTTGCTCCAATCAGAGAAAAGCCTGTACAGCAACAAAGACCCAGCACAGCCCAAAACAAGTAAAATATTTTAAAAATACAGGTAGTTTATATTTTTGAAAGGTAATTTTTTTTAACCTATAATACACCCTAAAATTCCCAAAGCATCAGTTGAGTCATGGATCACCAGAGCAGAGTGCTCTGAAATTAATTATTCTAGCAGAGTCCTGCCTCACACCACAAAGGGCTGATAAATTACAGTAAATGGCTCCTGGGTTCCAATGACTAAGGCACTGATTAAAGAGCTGCCCTAAAATAGGTCACCTGTATCAAACTGGTAATGATGGATTTCCCAACTGACTGCAATAGCTCAAGGTGATCCAAGAATTTACTCTTTTCTTATACTGAGAAATATACAAAGTCACACATATTAATGAAAAGTATAAACTAATATTTTTGAAAAGTTCTTGAAATAAATTTGTTTATATATACTTCCTTTCCCTTTTCAATTTGAAGATGGTCATATTGGAAAAAACTTCATATAAAATTATATAATAGTCACAACAATGAGGGCTTCCCTGGTGGCTCAGATAGTAAAGAATCTGCCTACAATGCGGGAAACCCAGGTTCAATCCCTGGGTTGGGAAGATCTCCTGGAGAAGGAAATGGCAACCAACTCCAGTATTCTTGTCTGGAGAATTCCCATGGACAGAGAAGCCTGGCAGGCTACTGTCCATGGATTCGCAAAGAATTGGACATGACTGGGCGACGAAGCACAGCACAATGAGGCACAGACAAATGCTGCTTGATTCCACTTACAGAAGATACCTGTAACAGTCAAACTCATGGAGTGAGAAAGTACACTGGTAGAGGCCAGGGACCAGGGGATGGGGGGATGAGGAGTTAGTGTTTAATGGGGGACAGAGTTTCAGTTTAGGAAAGTGAAAAATTCAGCAGATGGATGATGGTGAGATGTAAATGTACTTAGTGCCACTGAACTGTACAGTTAAATATGGTTAAAATAGTATGTTTTATATTATTTGACTTTCACAATAAAAAAATTAAAATTATATAATTGTCACCAATATTGGCATATATAAATCAGAGTTTAGGGCGTTCTGAAAAAAAAATGAATACTTGGAAAGACACATTAAAATTTGTGCCAGATAGCTAATAGGAAAAAACACACACTGAAATCATTATAGTATTTAAAAAAAAAGTATTGCCTTCTGGGTCCTAATATTGAATTCCATAGAAATACTGGAAATTATTACTGAACCCTCACATGGGCAAACTAGAATTGCTCTCTGGTATTAAGTCCTTACTAGCTGCTGAGAATAATAAGACTAAAAAAGGCTGAAAGAAGAGAAAGAAAGAGAGGACAGAAGAAAAAAGATCTTTGCAACAACAGACTCAGAGCAGTGGGAAACCCAATTTATCAAGAACATTCAAATCACACGTTTCACCCCTAATAGGCAGAGAGAGACAGGAAGAAAACTGACACTGATCAAGCCTCTACCACATGGCAGGTGTTGTAGAATGTTTCTTATAGACAGGACGACTCCATTCCCCACATCGCTCTTGTCAGTTATGTATTTTCCTTACTTTTTCCAAATATGAAACCAGGGCTCAAGAGAAGCTAAGTATCTTGCCCAAGAGCACACAGCAGCCAATGGAAAGCCAGAACTGGGTCACAGCAGTGACTGATTCTGAAGCCCCTCATCTTCCCAGGGCACTGGGTACAAATGTAAATACAGGAACCCACAAGCTGCAAACTTTCAAAGATGTGAACATGCGTTCGCATGTCCAATCACACAAGCTGTTCTTGTGTCTGGTGTGCACTGCCACGTGTGTGCGTCCTCTACAAGTGGCTGTGCTTCGTGTACTTTCCTGTACAGAGTACACTAGTACAGGGTCATCATTTGAAGCCCAGGATGTCTGGAAGCAAGTGTAAGACAGGGGTCATGTAGCGAGTACTACTATACATTCAAGGTCCTGTACTGTAAGATTAAAAACTTTTTATTTTCCTGTTTGTTTACATGTGTTATTTGTGTGAAAAGCACTATAAACCATTATAGTACTGTAGAGCTGATTGTGTTAGTTGGGTACCTCGGCCACCTTTGCTGGATTTAGCAAAAAAACTGGATTCACACACATGCTCTTGGAATGGAACTTGTTCGTATGTAGGGGACTTACTGTTAAGAGAATCGGCCCATTTAACCTCTGCTTGTCCTTCCCGTCTGTCTCCTTTTCTTCCCCCTCATTTTCTGTGCTACTCGACAGGGGTGTTACTTCTTACATTTATATTCAAGAAGCATTAGTCCCTCAGTCGTGTCCAACTCTTTGCAACCTCATGGACTGTAGCCCACAAGGCTTCTCTGTCCATGGAATCCTCTAGGTGAGAGTACTGGAATGGGTTGCCATTCCCGTCTCCAGGGGATTTTCCCAACTCAAGGATTCAATCCGGACCTCCTTAATTGCAGGCAGAGTCTTTACTGTCTAAGACACCAGGGGAAAAGTTTTCAGGAAGACTCCCAAATTATTTAGCCACTGAAACCACACCTAACAATTAAAAACCCTCTATTATATATACTGAATGCATTCAGTTCTGTTCAGTTGCTCAGTCGTGTCTGACTCTTTGCGACCCCATGAATCACAGCACTCCAGGCCTCCCTGTTCATCACCAACTCCAGGAGTTCACTAAGACTCATGTCCATCGAGTCGGTGATGCCATCCAGCCATCTCATCCTATGTCGTCCCCTTCTCCTCCTGCCCCCAATCTCTCCCAGCATCAGGGTCTTTTCCAACGAGTCAGCTCTTCGCATCAGGTGGCCAAAGTATTGGAGTTTCAGCTTCAGCATCAGTCCCTCCAGAGAACACCCAGGACTGATCTCCTTTAGGATGGACTGGTTGGATCTCCTTGCAGTCCAAGGGACTCTCAAGAGGCTTCTCCA
>NW_011494713.1:7036904-7037045 GCF_000754665.1 Bison bison bison
TTTTAATTTCATGGCTGCAGTCACCATCTGCAGTGATTTTGGAGGCCAAAAACATAAAGTCTGACACTGTTTCCACTGTTTCCCCATCTATTTCCCATGAAGTGATGGGACCGCATGCCATGATCTTAGTTTTCTGAATGT
>NW_011494713.1:7037145-7039669 GCF_000754665.1 Bison bison bison
CTGCATATCTGAGGTTATTGATATTTCTCCTGGCAATCTCGATTCCAGCTTGTGTTTCTTCCAGCCCAGCGTTTCTCATGATGTACTCTGCATATAAGTTAAATAAGCAGGGTGACAATATACAGCCTTAAGGTACTCCTTTTCCTATTTGGAACCAGTCTGTTGTTCCACGTCCAGTTCTAACTGTTACTTCTTGACCTGAATGACTGAATGCATTACCTCCAGTTAAATGGTGCTTCACCCAAACCCTATACAGTGGATTCCCACACAGTGAGCATTCCATTCACGCATTTCTAGAGTAACATATAAGACTCTTACTTGAACTAATTTAATTGTAGAGCCAGGGCCAGCATTTGTCCATGTAACCCATTGCACAACATGTCAGGGCAGGGATTCCTAGAATCTAGTTTCAAATAGAGTGTGGCTCTGTGTTTCCCACAGACGCTACTTCCTTTCTGGGGCATCCTCAGGTCTAGAGTCCACTAGAAAGCTTTCTACCTTCCAGAGGAGAGAGGGAGTGGGGGGTGGAATTCATAGGTAGTGAATCAAGCAGAAGTACACCAGGCTGATCTTTTGGTGACTCTACCAGACACTGGCCTGACCCTGGCTGGGCAGCTAATAGTCTCTAGGAGGTGTGAGCTCAGGGAGAAGCTTTCCATTCATTTCATTTGCCCATTCCTAAAGTCGGGAGCATGAATACCTCTCAGAGAAATTGTAAGAAACTAATTCGCCAGCTGCACAATGCCACTGGAGAAGGAGGGAGAGATACACCCAACCTGGTGGCCCTGTGGGGTTCCCAGGATGCAGCCCACCTACCTTCTCATAGTTAGAGAAGCCCCCCATGACAGCTGGGTCCACGATGCCATTGAGCAGCATGGAGAGGGGATGCACAGAGAGGGACCGGTCCCAGGCATGCTGCTGAACACAGTTGCTGATCTTCTCATTGGTGAGCTCCATGGTTTCGATGGCATTCTCCAGAGGACTGATTTCCTCCTGTGGACAGAGCACATGGGAGAAGAGAGACAGCGAGCTCCATGGTCACTTCTGGGAAGAAGCCCAAGCCTTCCACTCAACAGGAACACAATTCCCACCAAGCTATGGAGGAGTGATGTTCTGCTTGTTAAGATCACGTTTATTAATAAGGATAGAACACTTACTTGAAATGGTGTTGGTAAGCTGCAAGATAAGCTACTTTGTTTCTCAATATAGTTTAACACTTTTGCATGATTTCATAAATGACAGCTATTTTTATTTATACATTATAAATCCATTGAACACTCAGAATGTATGGAATCAGAGAGCAAGATGAAAACAAATGGCTAAACAGTAAAAACTAGGAGTAAGTAGAATTTTAATTTGTGATTTATTTAGAAGACACTCATTTTCTTTGCTAAGCTGTTTAAAATCTCAGAAAGTACAAGGATGATTTATATATCGGAGTTATGGTAATGATTATTTCTTGGGGCAAAGTGTCTATGGAAATTTTGAGAAGACAAAATTGGAGCTGTAAGAATGGTTGTTTCTTAGGCAAATCTTTCTTAAGAGATTCTTGAGATGATCAACAACAAGAGGGGAGCAATATATGTGACCCAAGACATTTGGGCACAACCAACAATACTCACTGCTAAGAGGTTTCATGCTCCTTTCATGAGAAAAGCTAAGAGATTCTGGGAGTCGCACATTCAGACCTACATTAACTCACCTTAGTATGGGTTCTATTGTTCATAGAAGTCGGAAATAATAAGATGTATTAGAATATTCAAGCTGGATTTTACATGAGAATCAAGTAAGATATAATATGGATTCAGAAAGAGCTCCTTCTGTGGAAATGTCTTCCAAACCAGATTCAAGAAAAATTGCCTTCTTCTTCACTTTACCCATGATCAACCAGCATGACCTCCTACTCCAAACTTGATACAAGCCTCTGTCCAAAATCACATTCACATTTCAAAAATAGTAACTTATCACTAGTGGGATGGAACACCTCAAACTTCAGATTTGTTCAAGACCTATTTCTTAATTGCTTATTTTCTGCAAGCACTGGGCTGAGAACCATTGTTACAAAAGTGATTAAGGTACAATTCGGCTGGAAGAAGCTTTGGACAGAGGAGCCTGGTGGGCTACAGTCCATAGGGTCGCAGAGAATCAGACACGATGGAGCAACTGAGCACATGGCTGGAAGGAGCATGTGATTTTTATAGGGTCAAGGTCAGAATGCAGAGGTCTCAAGACAAGTGAGCATGGGAGGTAACTCTTTAAAATAAGCCCAGGTTCTGACAGGGCATAGAAAAAGGGCATCTAACTCAGGTTGGGAGTTTCAGAGATGGCTTCCTGGAAAAGCTGGTATCTAAACTCAATCTCAATGGGAGTTAGGTTAAGAAGTAGGGAGAGGGCATTCTGGATAGAAAGAATGACCCAATGTCATAGAGGATTGAATGAGCACAGAATGAGCAATTTAGTTCCAGGCACAGAAGACCAAGTAGAAGAGGCTTTTAGTCCCAAAGACCCTGTCTACATGTGCTAG
>NW_011494713.1:7039794-7065066 GCF_000754665.1 Bison bison bison
CTAGGAGCATGGGCTTTCTAGTCTAGGCACTGGGGAGCCATGGCAAGGTTTTGAGCATGAGAATGATACAGCTGGATTTTCACTATGGAATTCACATTCTGAGGCAGAGAGGGAAAGACCTAAGAAGCCACCAGGCAGGGTGGGGCCAATCAGGAGCCTTTTTCAACATCATCAGCCAGAGATGAATGAGAGTAGAAACAGCGCACCATAGTAGGACTGGGGGAAGAAAAAACCAAAACGGACTTAATAAATATTAGAAAGCTAAAAATGACCAGCTTTGGGGAGTGCTGAAGATGGATGTGAGAGTTGGACTATAAAGAAAGCTGAGCCCCGAAGAATTAATGCTTTTGAACTGTGGTGTTGGAGAAGACTCTTGAGAGTCCCTTGGACTGCAAGGAGATTCAACCAGTCCATTCTGAAGGAGATCAGCCCTGGGATTTCTTTGGAAGGAATGATGTTGAAGCTGAAACTCCAATACTTTGGCCACCTCATGTGAAGAGCTGACTCATTGGAAAAGACCCTGATGCTGGGAAAGATTGAGGGCAGGAGAAAACGGGACGACAGAGGATGAGATGGTTGGATGGCATCACCGAATTGATGGACATGAGTTTGGGTAAACTCTGGGAGTTGGTGATGAACAGGGAGGCCTGGCGTGCTGCAGTTCATGGGGTTGCAAAGAGTCGGACACGACTGAGCGACTGAACTGAACTGAAGATGGAAAAGTCGAGGATGAGTGATGATGTGATGAGTTGAAAAATAAAAGGAGAGGAAGTATTCTTGGAGGAAAGAATGTAACTGATAGGAAACTCTAAGGAAGAATTTCAAAAATGTTTCTGGGTGCTAGCAGGATCCTTGGGGAGACAAGAGCCATTTGGTCTTATAAAAGAGCCATTCACTGGCAGTAATCTTTAGGATTGGTGTTGTTACATCAGTTTTATAAAGGAGTTCTATTCGACAAGCATGTCTTTTATTTCTCTTTTGGAAAATGAAGTTGGCTGGAGGAGCTACTGAGTACCAGAGGGGGGGATTTAACAAAGGCTCTTATTTTATTTGGAGACAGAAATATTCTGAGTTCCACTTTCAGATGACTTACTATTGAGATCTGTTTGACTTCAAACCACTTGAGGATCCCAGGGAAGGTATAGGCAGTCGTATATGTGGTCCTTTCAATCCACATGGTCTGGTGGAAGGAAGGAAAGTGGGAAATGTTAGTTAGTTCCCACGAAAAACAGCAAAATTCTCAGGTTTAGTTGAGATTCTATTGGATTTATTTTTAAAATTTTTAAACATTTTTTCATTTTATATTAACAAATTTTATTTAATATTTTATATTATTTTACTTTGTATTTACTTTATATTTAAGGAATTTTTTATTTTATATCGAAACTAACACAATGTTGTTTTCGTTTCAGGTGTACAGCAAAGTGACTCAGCTATACATATACATGTATCTATTCTCTTTCAAATTCTTTTCCCATTTAGGTTATTACAGAACTGTGAACAGAGCTCCCTGTGCTAGACAGTAGGCTCTTGTCGACTCTCTAGAGATTCTATTTTAAATGCCTCCTTAGTGAATTAGCCCAAATTTTCTACTAAACTTTAAAGATTCTATATGTTTAAAGCAGAAAGGAATTCTCTGTTAGGTCCCCCTCACTCTTTTTGATGGGAAATTTGAGGTCCAGAGAGGTGTGACATGCTCAAACCAAGTTCATGGTGGCAGCAGGCTCAGGAGTGGAGCCCAGTTCCTGGATCCCTAGTCTAGCGCTTTCCACTGAGAGGACAGCCTGCTGATGAGGTAATAAGTACATGGACCCGCTACACCAGGGCTGCCATCATTTCTTCTGTAGGTGCTGGTTGGGTGGATAGCCTCCATTCTGGATGTCAATTTCATCTTGTTTTAGAGGTCCAAGTGGTGAACTCACAGCAAACTCATTGTCAGGATCCTTTTCTCCTTTCCGGAATGGCCGAGAATACCTGAACTGCTGTACTTCGTTGGCTCTGTAGTAGCTGGGGAAAGACACAGTCACAATGCTGTGGCTTCTTTCTTACAATAAGCACTCCTCCATCAAAACCTGGGACGCATTTCACATGGACTGAGTCTTATCCGTTAAATTTTCTGAACACTGATATAGTCTCCATGATGAAGGCTGGAGGTGGTACAGAACTTGATTTTATTGCACATCTTAATTACTGATGCATCTATCTCCCAGTTCACAATTTTAAAAGGCATATGGGGCTTCCCTGGTGGTTCAGTGGTAAAGAATCCACCTACGAATGCAGGAGACACAGGTTCCATCCCTGATCTAGGAAGATCCCACATGCTGTGTGGAGCAACCAAGCCCATGCGAAACAACTACTGAGCCAGCACTCCAACAACCAGGAATTACACCTACTGAAAGCTGTGGGCCCTAGAGCCCATGCTCCGCAACAAGAGAAGCCACCGCAACGAGAAGCCCGAACATGGCAACTAGAGAGTAGCCCTCACTCACCAGAACTAGAGAAAACCCCTCAGAGCAAAGAAGACCCAGTACAGCCAGAAATAAAATAATAAAACTTTTTACAAGACTTAAAGTAATAAAAAAACTGTTAAATAAAAGGCAAAAGAACTTATGGCAGTGTTTGTGATCTCATTTGTATTACAGTTTCATCAGGCCAACTAGCATTTTAGCTTCTTAAGAAAACGGATGAGGCCTTCAGTCATGGGGGAACTCACCAAGCAAGGTGAGGTCAGCCATTACTGACCAGTGAATCCTTCTGGGTGGAAAAATGAACTAGGGGATCTGAACTCAAGAGCAAACTTCCTAATTTCCTACCCTCTACTAGAAAAAATAAAAATAAACCCCCCAAATTCTATGAGTTACCAAGCTCTTACCTTATACTGAACATGGAATAGATATTTGCTGTGGTCTGAACATTTGGGTCCCCTGCTCACCCCTATGTTGAAATCTTAATGTCCAATGTGATGGTGTTAGAAGATGGGCCTTTGGGTGGTGATTAGCTCATGATGGTGGAGCCCTTGTGAATGGGGTTAGTGACGATATTAAAAAAGAAGAAACACAGAGCTTCCTCACCCCTCACTCCGGCACGAAAAGACACACTGAGAAAATGAACCATATATGAAGCAGGAAGTAGGCCCTTCCCAGATGCCAAAACTGTGAGAAATAAATTTCTGTGGTTTATAAGCCTCCTCAGTCTATGGTCTTCTGTTATGGTACAGCAAATGGATGAAGACAAGAGAAGGTCTTTCAAACGGTAATGAATTTAAGGATTTGGTTTTGATAGACTTCTACATAAAGTGTGTGTGAGAGACACATGGTTTAAAATACCAAACGAAAAAACCCCACTTACTTTAAGATCTGCTCCGGAACTGGTTTATCCTTGTAGTTGGGTGGAAGGTTCATCACTGGCTTGACAGTGAAGCACTGCATGTCTGAGGAGCTCGTTAAGGAAGAAAGAGCCAGGAAGCTGTCACTGCAAAAAGAACTGCCTTTTCCTCTTGCTTTACCAATGGAAACACTACCCACACCAACCACTCCTTTGAAGCAAAGGCCAGGACCACACTGAAAATGAGGTTCCATTAGGTATTACCGCAATGCCTTAGTAAGTCATAATCCTAGAACACTTTTTTATCAGACACATGTCAAACAACCTTGCCAGAGGAAAACAGACATTAATGCAATTTCAGGAAAACAGGTGATTAGAAATTATTTTAACTTTGTTTTGGACAAGCATCCATCTGAAATATTCAGACTCCAGAGCCCAGGCAATACGAATTTCTTGTATCTTTGGATACCTTAGATTTGAACCTTAGACTTGAACTTTTCTGTCTTTACCAACAAAGTTTCCAAACCTATAGTTTTGAAACTGGCACTGGGTCTGGACCTAATATTGTTGTTGTTGTTAAGTTGCTCAGTTGTGTCCAACTCTTTTCAACCCCATGGACTGCAATCTTCTAGGCTCCTCTGTCCACGGGACTCTCCAGACAAGAATATTGGAGTGGGTTGCCATTTTTTCCTCCAGGGGATCTTCCCAAGATAGTATCGAACCCATGTTTCTTGCATTGGCAGGCGGGTTCTTTATCACTGAACCACCAGGGAAGCCCCAGACCTGACACTGACTCCCCATATTTCTCAACATGAAGGCTGCCTTCCACTGACACCAAAAATCACCTGGAGATTTACTCAAAATGCAGAATTAGAATTCACAGCTGGTGAATCAGAATCTCTCCATGGTGATTCTTAAATATAACACAATTGGAGAACCACTGGGCTATACTTTACAATGTTACAGCTTACAAAGCATTTTCACATAAATGATCTTTTTATCTTGATCTTCACAGAAATGCTATTAAATATTTGCGAAAAAATAGAGTTCAGTTCAGCCGCTCAGTCATGTCCAACTCTTTGTGACCCCATGGACCTCAGCACACCAGGCTTCCCAATCCATCACCAACTCCCAGAGCTTGCTCAAACTCATGTCCATCAAGTCGGTGATGCCATCCAACCATCTCATCTTCTATCATCCCCTTCCTTCTCCTCCTGTATCGTCCCCTTCTCCTCCTACCCTCAATCTTTCCCAGCATCAGGGTCTTTTCCAAGGAGTCAGTTCTTCACATCAGGAGGCCAAAGTATTGGGAGTTTCAGCTTCAGCATCAGTCCTTCCAATGAATATTCAGCACTATTTCCTTTAGGATGGACTGGTTAGATCCCCTTGCAGTCCAAGGGACTCTCAAGAGTCTTCTCCAATACCACAGTTTAAAAGCATTAATTCTTTGGCACTCAGCTTTCTTTATAGTCCAACTTTCACATCCATCTAAGACTACTGGAAAAACCATAGCTCTGTCTAGATGGACCTTTGTTGGCCAAGAAATGTCTCTGCTTTTTAATATGCTGTCTTGGCTGGTCATAGCTTTTCTTCCAAGGAGCAAGTGTCTTTTAATTTAATGGCTGCAGTCACCATCTGCAGTGATTTTGGAACCCCCCAAAATAAAAGTCTGTCACTGTTTCCACTGTTTCCCCATCTATTTGCCATGAAGTGATGGGACCAGATGCCATGCTTAGTTTCTGAATGCTGAGCTTCAAGCCAGCTTTTTCATTGTCCTCTTTCACTTTCATCAAGAGGCTTTTTAGTTCTTCTTCACTTTCTGCCGTAAGTGTGGTGTCATCTGCACATCTGAGGTTATTGGTATTTCTCCCAGCAAACTTGAATCCAGCCTGTACTTCATCCAGCCTAGCATTTCTCATGATGTTCTCTGCATATAAGTTAAATAAGCAGGGGGACAATATACAGCCTTGACGTACTCCTTTCCCAATTTGGAACCAGTCCGTTGTTCCACGTCTGGTTCTAACTGTTGCTTCTTGACCTGCATACAGATTTCCCAGGAAGCAGGTCAGATGGTCTGGACCTAGGAAAATTCTTAAAGAAAATTCTTTAAAAAGCCAGAGTTACCCCTTTGGAAAACCAAGGCCTGGAGAAGTTAAGCAACTGGTTAAAATCAAATGGCTATGCAGATATGACTTTGGGATGAGCTCCAGGACTTGTGTTTCTACATCAAATCCATAAAGACCTCTTTTCATTGCCACACCAAGGAGGCATCTCAACTGTTTTCTGAACCCCCAAACTGAAACCTTTCTTTCCCAAGCATCTACTAAGTGTTAATAGGCCATACACTTCCCTTTGAAAGACATGTCAGTCAACTGCTCTATCGTTATTACTGACCATCTTTCTATAGCAACTGACCACTCTATACCTATAATAATTAATATGTACTGAAATTTTATTATGTGCCAGGGACTCTTCTCAGTATTTTACAGACAATCTTTACAAGAACTCCAAGGGGAAGAGTGATCATCACCCCCATTTTCTTGATAAGAAAACAGGCACAGAGAAACTGAGCTGCCCAAAGTGACATAGGAAGGGACAGCGCTGGGACTTGAACCTGGGCAGTTTGCTCCAGAGCGCTTTTTCTTATTTATCTACCATTCCCCACCTGCTCTGGCTTACCGACCTCTTTTAGAATACAGTAAGTCCTCTAAATATGAACCTTCGAGTTGTGAACTTTCAAAGATGTGAATATGCATGCCATGCCATCAACATCAGGCCTGAGTGAAACTGCAGCTTGCCCTCCTCTCCTATTGCTGATGATATCATCTCTACCATCTCCCTCCTCCCATCAGTAACTCTTCTTGCCTATTCACTCGACACCAGTCCCTGTATGCCAGCTGTGGTACTGGACTATGCACTTTTCAAGGTACTGTACTGCAAGATTAAAAGTGTTTTATTTTTTGTGTTTGTCTTTTATGTATTATTTGTATGAAAAGTATTATAAACCTATGACAATACAGTACTGTATGGCCAATTATGTTACTTGGGTACCTAGGCTAATGTTTTGGACTTATGAACAAATTGGACTTGCAAATGTACTCTTGGAATGGAACTTGTTCATACGTGGGAGACTTCCTTTACTGTTCAGTTCCATAACATCTCTAATTTTTAAAATGCATGCAACTGGTTTTTCAGTAAGACATTATACATTACCAAAAGAGAGCTATGTGTCTTTATACAGGTTCCAGAATTCAGAACAGGAAGTCTACATTCTCCCCGGGCTCTGCCTGTGACTGTAACACACGTCCTTCCATACTCAAGATTTGCTTCTCATCTCCCTCTTTCAGTTACATCATAGCCCTGAGCTAAGGACATTAGGTTCCCGAAGCTTTTATGCAGACGGGACACTGAGTCAGGATGGTTAAATGAGTCTGAGGACAGGACCTACCTGCATGCAGGCACAGGACTGAACCCCCACCTTCTGTGGCTGGGCTGGGGCTGTAGCAGGTTCCAGAGCCCCAGGCCAGGACTTCCCTGGTGGTTCAGTGGCTAAGACTCCACACTCCCAATGCAGGGGGACTGGGTGTGATACCTGCTCGGGGAACTAGATCCCACGTGCTACAAAGAGTTTGCATGCCACCAGCTAAAGATCCCATGTACTGCAACCAAGACCTGACAGAGCCAAATAAATTAGTAAATAATAAACGTTAAAAAAAAAAAAAGAGCCCCTAAGCTGTGGTGCGAGACAAGGATACACTGCTTGGGGGAAGACTTGATATCATCTCCTGGGGGTGTGGTGCTGCTCATCTTCTCCGCGTTGGGAAACTGGGTCAGCAGCCGCAGGCTGAAGTCTTCTCGCCTCTCGTACTCCTTCCCCCGGTAGATGAAGATCTTGTTCTGCAGGTCAGGACACGCAGGGAGAAGCATTAAATATGAACAGTGAAGGGCAATTGGGGATTCAAGTCTCAAGGAAGTCACCGTCCTCCCCAGGCTAAGTGCAGGCTCTCCCTCGCCACCACGTTCCCACTGAACACTTACTACGTGCTCACAGCAACCGTCATATCTGAAAGAGCTCACAGTTTATTTGGGGAGTTAAGTCAAAATGCTTCTCAAGAGGGTGCCCTAGGATGATAACTCTTGTGCAAGGTCTACACCGATCCACAAGGAGATAAGGAGTTTGCACCCTATCGGAAATTCATGTGGTCACTGGGCATGCTGCTTAGGTTAGCTGGTATTTCTCACGGCAAGAAAATGAAAGAATGAAGGGCATTCATATACACTGAGGTGCAAGCTCCTTTCTCATTCCTTAACTTACTGGATCTTACTTTCTCATCATGATCCAGTAAGTTAGGGAATCAGGACATAAGCGACCCTGCCTCAGAGAACTCAAAAGTACAAACAAGATCAATCAACAGGTTAGGTGGGAACAGAGAACAGGATTAATCGACAGCCAGTCCCAAGCCAATCCTGGAGATGGCTGTGGATGACAACATCAAGGTCTCATAGACAAGAACTGCTCTCAATACTACTCTTTCCACTCCAAACTGCAGCTTTTTTTCCCTTTAATAAAATTAACAAAATTGGATTTTTTGGAAAAGAAATTTTTGCAAGGTCCCAGACACAGAAGAAATTTGCCTCACAGTTCCTGCAAGTTCAACTGTCACTGTTTTGATGGTTCCTGCTCCTCTCATTGTCACAAACATGAATACTTAGCTTAGTATTTAAAGCATACATGTATTGTGGTGTATTGTGTGTTCAGTCACTCTGTCGTGTCTGACTCTTTGCAACCCTGTGGACTGTAGCCCATCAGGTTCTGCTGTGTATGGAATACGCCAGGCAATAATACTGGAGTAGGTTGCCATTTCCTCCTGCAGGGGATATTCCCGACCCAGGGATTGAACCCATACCTCCTGCGCATCCTGCAATGCAGTTAGATTCTTCACCGCTGAGCCACTGGGTAAGCCCCACACGTGATCCATTTTTAACTAAAATCTGGGCCCATACTGTCCTATAAAATGTTTCTTAAAAATCACTAGTCCAGATGAATGGACAAAGAAGACGTGGTACATATATACAATGGAACATTACTCAGCCATAAAAAGAAATAAAATTGGGTCATCTGTAGAGAAGTGGATGGACCTAGAGACTGTCATACAGAGTGAAGTAAGTCAGAAACAGAGAAACAAATATTGTATATTAAAACATAGATGTGGAATATATGGTACAGATGAACCTATTTGCTGAGCAGAAATACAGACACTGGCATAGAGAACAAATATATGAACATCAAAGGGGGAAGGGGAAGTAGGATGGACTGGAAGATTGTGACTGACATATACATATCTGGATTGACATACTGACATATAAGATAGATAACTAATAATGACCTACCGTATAGCACAGGGAACTCTACTCAATACTCTGTAATGATATATATGGGAACAGAAACTTAAAAAGAGGGGATATATTTATACATATCGCTGATTCACTTTGCTGTACAGCAGAAACTAATGCAACATTGTAAGGCAACTATATTTCAATAAAAAAATAAATCAGGAGAAAAAATTTTAAAAATCACTTGTACAGCCATACACTAAACATGTATTGAGCAAATTAGATCTGCTAAATGCTGGGGGTAAAATGGTGACCCTGCTCTGGTGGAAAGAAACAGAGAACGAGTAAGTTAATAAAATAATTTTGGTAATTTAAGTATCTTGAAGGCAATACACCTCTAGGCCCAACACAGAGGGCCATGAAAACTGCCCAGTCTTTTGGAATTGATGATAAAATGTTTCCAAGCTGGGAGAGATTTATGAGACTGATGTTGCATTATGTGATTTCATCATTCAGGCAGAACTATGGTGAGCTAGGGATTGGAGTATAAGAAAACACTAAGGGGATGACAACTGTGGAGAAAACCAGACAAGCAGAAGCTCAGCACAAGGGTGCTCAACCTGAAGGAGAGGGCTTCAAGGCACACTTGGGACTTGACTGGGTAGAGATGGAAGGATAGGGTTAGATGAGAAAAGGAGAGGGGAGGACAACCAGGCAAAAAGTACTGAGAGCAGGCAGAAGAAATGTTCTCGAGACTTCCTGGTGATTCAACGCTTAAGAATCCGCCTGCTGAGGCAGGGGACATGGGTTCAAGACCTGGTCCGGGAAGATCCCACATGCCGCGGAGCAACTAGGCCTGTGCATCACAACTACTGAGCTGGTGCTCCACAGTAAGCAAAGTCGCTGCAAAGAAGCCCCCGCACCGCAAGGAAGAGTAGCCCCTGCCCACTGCAGCTAGAGAAAGCTTGAGAGCAGCAACCGAGATCCAACACAGCTAAAAATGAACTGTTTTTTAAAAAAGAAGGGTGTTTGGATGTGTTAGAATATGAAAGGCTTTGAAAGACAGGTCAGTAGTCCAAAGGCTGGGAATTTGCTGGAGGTTCTGGTAGGAAGGCTCAAGGTGATGAAGGAAGAAGCGCCGTCAGCCTAACGTGTCCAGCTGTAGGGAACTGCGGCAGGAGTCCGTGCGAGAAAGAGAAGCTGAGGGATCTCGTGTTGGAGCCTGTGGTATTTGGTAAAAAGCAAAGAGATGGGGGAGTGCGTGAGAGTTCTCAGATGAGAGCCTCAGGGAAGAAGAGTGGCACCAGTGACAGAAACAGATGAGAAGGAGGCCTGCTGGGGGCCAGGGGACAGGATGGGAAATTTACACATTCTGAGTTTGGGGAAATACTCCGTAACACAGAAGAGCATTCAGGTTACATCATTCACGTGGATTCTCTATTTTTCAGTACACACCAACAACACACAACATCTACAAACTCCTATACAGTTTATAAGAACTCCCATCTAACAGTCATTTCATTCTCAAATCAGCCCTGCAATGTGGACCTTATTTTTGTAACGTCCAGGTCAGAAAACCAAGACTTGATGGTTATATGATTTGCTCAAAATCACAGGTACTCAGAAGATGATTCAGACTCACTTTTTCAACTTGAAAGTCTAGACTTATTCTCACTGAATCACTGCTGCCACTAAGTTTATAACCATTATTCCATGTGAACTAATAATCATATGTAATAAGTGTACCAGCTGTCAATATCTTATCATGTGTTAGTCACTTAGTTGTGTCCAACTCTTTATGACCTCCATGGATCGTAGCCTACCAGGCACCACTGTCCATGGAATTCTCCAGGCAAGAATACTGGAGTGGTAAGCCATTTCCTTCTCCAGGGTATCTTCCTGACCCAGGGATCACATGCTGTCTCCCACATTGCAGGCCAATTCTTTACCGGCTGAGCCACCAGGGAAGCACCAATAATACTGGAGTGGGTTGCCACTGAACTGGGTAGCCATTCCCTTCTCCAGAGCATCAAGATGACAGCAAATTTAAGAACAGAACCTACTGCCAGGCTCCATTCCAGATCCCCTACTCTCGTTTCTCTCACTTCAGCCACTCAGTCGTGTCCGACTCTTTGCAACCCCAAGGACTGCAGCACGCTTGGCTTCCCTGTCTATCACCAACTCCCAGAGTTTGCTCACACTCATGTCCAATAAGTTGGTGATGCCATCCAACCATCTCATCCTCTGTTGTCCCCTTTTCCTCCTGCCCTCAATCTTCCCCACCATCAGGGTCTTTTCCAGTGAGTCAGTTCTTTGCATCAGGTGGCCAAAGTATTGGAATTTCAGCTTAAACATCAGTCCTTCCAATGAATATTCAGGACTGATTTCCTTTAGGATGGACTGGTTGGCTCTCCTTGAAGTCCAAGGGGCTCTCAAGAGTACTCTCCAACACCACAGTTCAAAAGCAGAAATTCTTTGGTGCTCAGCTTTCTTTATAGTCCAACTCTCACATCCATCCATGACAAATGGAAAAACCATACCTCTGACTAGACGGACCTCCGTCGGCAAAGTAATGTCTCTGCTTTTTAATACACTGTCTTGGCTGGTCATAGCTTTTCTTCTAAGAAGCAAGTGTCTTTTACTTTCATGGCTGCAGTCACCATCTACAGTGATTTTGGAGGCCAAAAAAATAAAGTTTTTCATTGTTTCCATTGTTTCCCCATCTATTTGCCAAAAGTGATGGGACTGAATGCCATGATCTTAGTTTTCTGCATGTTGAGTTTTAAGCCAGCTTTTTCACTCTACTCTTTTACTTTCATCAAGAGGCTCTTTAGTTCCTCTTCACATTCTGCCATAAGGGTGGTGTCAACTGCATACCTGAGGTTACTGATATTTCTTCCAGCAACCTTGATTCCAGCTTGTGCTTCATCCAACCTGGCATTTTTCATGATGTAATTTGCACATAAGTTAAATAAGCAGGGTGACAATATACAGCCTTGACATACTCCTTTCCCAATTTGGAACCAGTCTGTTGTTCCATGTACGGTTCTAACTGTTGCTTCTTGACCTGCATACAGATTTCTCAAGAGGCAGGTCAGGTGGTCTGGTATTCCCATCTCTTTCAGAATTTTCTGCAGTTTATTGTGATTTACACAGTCAAAGGTGTTGGCATAATTAATAAAGCAGAAGTGGATGTTTTTCTGGAACTCTGCTTTTTTGATGATCCAATGGTTGTTGGCAATTTGATCTCTGGTTCCTGTGCCTTTTCTAAAACCAGCTTGAACATCAGGAAGTTCATGGTTCACATACTGAATCAAACCTGGCTTGGAGAATTTTGAGAATTACTTTGCTAGTGTGTCAGATGAATGCAACTGTGTGGCAATTTGAGCATTCTTTGGCATTGCCTTTCTTTGGGATTGGAATGAAAACTGACCTTTTCTAGTCCTGTGGCCACTGCTGACTTTTCCAAATTTGGTGGCATATTGAATGCAGCACTTTCACAGCATCATCCTTTAGGATGTGAAAGCGCTCAACTGGAATTTCATCACCTTCACTAGCTTTGTTTGTAGTGATGCTTCCTAAAGCCCACTTGACTTTGCATTCCAGGATGCCTGGCTCTAGGTGAGTGATCACACCATCATGGTTATCTGGGTCATGACGATCTTTTTTGTATAGTTCTTCTGTATATTCTTGCCACCTCTTCTTAGTAACTTCTGCTTCTGTTAGGTCCATACCATTTCTGTCCTTTATTGTGCCCATCTTTGCATGAAATGTTTCCTTGGTATCTCTAATTTTCTTGAAGAGATCTCCAGTCTTTCCCATTCTATTGTTTTCCTCTCTTTCTTTGCATTGATCACTGAGGAAGGCTTTCTTATCTCTCCTTGCTCTTCTTTGGAACTCTGCATTCAAATGGGTTTATTCTTTTCTTCTTTGCCTTTATCTTCTCTTCTTTTCTCAGCTATTTGTAAGGCCTTCTCAGACAACCATTTTGCCTTTTTGCATTTCTTTTTCTTGGGGATGGTCTTGATCACTGCCTCCTGTACAATGTCAAGAACCTCTGTCCATAGCTCTTCAGGCACTCTATCAGATCTAATTCCTTGAATCTATTTGTCACTTCCACTGTATAATCGTAACAGATTTGATTGAGGTCATACCTGAATGGTCTAGTGGTTTTCCCAACTTTCTTCAATTTAGGTATGAATCTGGCAATAAGGAGTTTATGATCTGAGCCATAGTTAGCTCCCAGTCTTGTTTTTCCTGACTGTATAGAGCTTCTCCATCTTTGGCTACAAAGAATATAATCAATCTGATTTCAGTGTTGACCATCTGGCAATGTCCATGTGTACAGTCTTCTCTTGTGTTGTAAGAGGGTGTTTGCTACAACCAGTGCTTTCTCTTTGCAAAACTCTGTTAGCCTTTGCCTTGCTTCATTCTGTACTCCAAGGCCAAATTTGCCTGTTACTTCACGTATCTCTTGACCCCCTAGTCTGCCTTATACACAACCAGTGTTAACGACATGTAAATAACCCACCATCTTTTATATCCAGCCTGGAGCGTTCCTTTGCGTTCCAGATCCACATTATCAAATTGTCCACTCAAATGTTTTTGGATGTTTCAAATCCACATCACATGGAGTATGTCCAAAATCAAACTTTTATAATCTGAAATGATGCCGAAAACCCCTCTGCAAGGCGGTACCCACAGCTCTCTGACCCTGTTCTCTACCTGCCCTGTGTTCTTCAGGTGCTTCTCCAGCCTCATGGCTTATGAACCTGCTGTTCTCACTGTCTGGCCCCCTCATGAGAGCTACCTGGCTTATTCCCTTACTTCTTTCAGGGTTTTACTCCAATGTCACTTTCTTACTGAAGACTTTCCTATTCACTCTATTTAAAATTACAACTCTAGGGACTTCCCTGGTGGTCCAGTGGCTAAGACTCTGTGCTCCCAATGTGAGGAGTCCAGGTTCCATCCCTGGTCAGTGCACTAGATTCCATCTGCTGCAGCTAAAGAATCCGCATGCTGCAACTAAGACCCAGCACAGACAAACAATAATTTTTTTAAAAAAGACTGCAACTCAACCCCCATCACCAGGCTCTCTATTCACTTCCCCTGACATAGCTTCTCTACAATACTTGCTGAGTATCTACCCTGTAGGAGGCATTGTTCTAGCCCATCTGACATACTCAATATTTTACTTACCCACCTTAGTATTTTTTTATTTACTTGTCCCTCAAGAATATAAGCTCTACAATTTCAGGGAGTTGGGTTTGTTTTGGACTCTGCCCCCAGGCCTGTGGGCTTCCCTTGTGGCTCAGACAGTAAAGTATCCACCTGCAATGCAGGAGACCTGGGTTCCACCCCTGGGTCGGGAAGATCCCCTAGAGAAGCGAATGGCAACCCACTCCAGTGTTCTTGTGTGCAGAATTCCATGGACAGAGGAGCCTGGCGGGCTACAGTCCCCGGGGCTGCAATGAGTCTGACACCACTGAGCACGCATGCCCAGGCCTGTGTTACAGCAAGCACCACAGTGAGAGATCAGTAAACACTTATTCAATGAGTGGATTCACTCTCCTCCATAACTGTCCTTTCCCAGCATTGCTATCTGAGTGGACGGCTGCACTGCCCCACCAATTATGCAGACCAGAGAGCAAGGAATCGTTCTTACCATGTCCGTCTTTTTCTCACCCTCATCCCATCAGTCATCAAATACTGTTACTTCGTCTCCATCACACTCATCTTTCCACTTCTCTCTAAAGCCATTTCCCAAGGCTGGCTGGCATCTCTTCCCTGAGTATCTGCCATGGTCTCTATGCACGTCCCATCCATTCTCCATACCAAAGCCAGATGACCTCACCAACACAAAAAATGGGCACTGGCTCCCCACTGCTCTCAGGATGCTGACAAAACAGGATGTGGAACCCCAAAGCCCGACACGCTCTTCCCCTGCTTCCTGTCTCATCTCCCTGCCCACTTCTGAATCCCTCTCTTCCCACAGCACTGGTCTGTCACTTGAAGCGCCTGCCACACTCTTGCCTGCTCTTCCCTCTGCCTGGAATACTTTTTCCCTTTACCTCCTGCCCCTTTCCCCTTTTCCTCCCTTACCTTTACCTTACCTCCATCCCCTTTACCTCCTTAACTTCCAGTTCATCTTTCAAATCACAGGTGAAGCAGAAGTTTTCTAGGAAGTCTTTCCTGACTCTTAAAAAAATCTAGGTATAACTGACACAGTAAAATCTACCCCCTTAGTGCAGAATTCTGCCAGTTGTGACAGACATAACCACAACTACAGTTAGGATACAGAACAGTTTCATCACCATCAAAAATTTCCCTATGTTTCTCTGTAGGTCAAACTCCCCTCTGGCTCCAATTACTCAATAACCACTGATCTGTTTTCTACCCCTAGAGAAAGTACTGACTTGGTCAGAATGCCATATAAATAAAATCATAGAATACGTAGGCTTTAAGGTCAAACTGCTTTTACTCAGCACAATGCATCTGAGATTCATCCCCGTGTTGTGTGTATCAGGAGCTTATTCCTTTTCTTTCTTGAGCGGTATTCTACCGCATGACTATCCCACACTTTGTTGATCCCTTCAGCAGCAGCTCAGGGACTTCTGGGCTGTAGCTAATCTTTAGTGATTATGAGTAATGGTGCTATAAACAATCATGTACCATTTTCACGTCAACGTAGCTTTTTACTTGACTTGTATATATACTACTTAACCAGCCCGCCTAGTACAGAATACCTGTCTTGGTCAGTTTGAATTTTATATTCATTTATGTGGTTATTTAATTAACAACTCAGCCATTAGGGTGTAAAACCCATGAGACCAAGGACCACATCAGATTATAATCAGCACTGTATCTCTAATGTCTGGCACACCGTGGTGGTGTTTAGTCACTAGGTCAAGCCTGACTTATTTGCCACCCCGTGGACTGCAGCCTGTCAGGCTTCTCTGTCCATGGGATTTTTCAGGCAAAAATACTGGAGTGGCACACAGTAGGCTCTTGCCACACAGCCATTGAATGAATGAACTATTTCCTTATTAGACACTGTAAGGAATGTATTTTCCTTTCCACTTTTTCTTTGCCTTTTTAAATTAGGGGAAGGAACATGGCCAATATATACGTACAACATAGCTCAGCACTAAAAGAGGCTTCTTTTCTGTGGGAGAAAATAAGAAGCTTTTTTTTTAGGTTTGTTTTTTGAGATTGTAAAATCAGTATCGCATGATAAAAAGTTTCTGAGAAGGAAGATAAACAGGGTCCTTCTCACTATTACAACAAAACTGGTTTAATTTTTGTGCAACTTTTGCAGTCTTGTCCTGGGGAGTATTTGTTTTCAAACTAGCCCTGGCTGGAAATCAAATAAACAATGAGACACATCAATCCACACCTTCCCCCAGCCTGACCCGCAGCAGCAGACCAGCAGAGAAGATGGTTCTGTTTTTCCTTTTTTCACTCCACCTGGGAAAAGTCATTTTGCAAAAGAGCTGCCAGAATACCAAAGGCGGCCAGGGGTGAAGAGACCAGCCGCTCAGGAAGTGGTTTTCCTCCCTGACCACCCACAGTGAGAACACAGGGCTCCAGCTGCTAACACACTAGACTCATCTGGAAAAGAGATGAAGACATTCCCTCCTCCAACTGCATGGCCCAACGGCCAGGGAGACCACCCTCGCGCTTCTTACCCGCAGGAAAGAAGGGAAGCCCTGTCCGTAGTAGCCAACAGCAAAGTACTCGGGCTGAGGCCTCATGGCCTTAATGATGTTCTCATAAAACGAGGCTCTTTTTTTCTGGAAGACAAAACAAGACATTTCATGGGGAGGTTACAAGGGCATCATCAGAGGAAAACAAAAAAGTTCAGGCTCTGTGCTTTGTTGTTTCCTATGTAACACAGAGAAATGAAAGGTTTTTGGAAAACATCTTGTGAGCCAAACACTTATCCTTCTGTTGGATCAGGGGTTTTGGGTCTGTGTCTATGAATGGGCCTAAGAGGGCCTGGGAATCCCTGTGCTGCATGCTCAGTCATGTCCGACTCTTTGCGACTCCATGGACTGTAGCCTGCCAGGCTCCTCTGTCCATAGGATTTCCCAGCAAGAATCCTGAAGTGGGTTGCCATTTACTCCTCCAGGGGATCTTCCCGACCCAGGGATAGAAATCATGTCTCCTGCATTGGCAGGTGGATTCTTTACCACCTGGGAAGCCCTGGGATTCCTTGCTGTTATATGCAGAAGGACAAATGTCTGTGCATTTCATCTGTGGGCAAAGCAGGGTTTTGCTTTCACCAGTTGCTTAAAGGGGTTCGGGACCCCTAAAAGGTTAAGAAGCACTTTTTGGGATTCAGGTGGGTGGTTACATTGGAACAGAGACACAGGAGGAAAGAAAGAGAGAACCTTCCAGTTCACGCAGGTAGTTTAGAATCAAGTCCTTGGTTCAGCTACAAGTACCCAGAAGGTGGTGATGATGTTCTGTTTTTCAATATCTGGTGTCATTCTTAACTTTTCCCCTGGAGAGGGGCTTTCTGGCCAGTGGGTACATGGTCAGCTTAAAAAAAAAAAATTTTTTTTTTTTTTTTTTAAATTTTTTGGCTATACCACATGGCATGTGGGATCTTAGCTCCCTGACCAGGGATGGAACCAGTGTTCCCTGCACTGGAAGTGTGGAGTCTTAACCACTGGACCAGCAGGGAAGTCTCCAGCATCAGGTTTAAAGGAAGCAAAATAGGTATCCAGACCTGGGGACTTAGACAGCAGTACCACCCCCACCCCCCACATACACAATGGTGTTAGCATGACTGTATTACTACACTACCTCCGTAAAAGGTTTCTATCACAATGTTTTCTTAGAAAGTTAACAGGTAACATTACTCACACTTGAGCTTAGTTTCTGAAATTCCTATGTGACTTTTTGCATGATGGCAGGAGCAGGTGCCATATACACTGACAAATATTTTTCAAAATGATCTTGACAATTATCTCCTCAAATTTTTACATGACAGTGGGTGACCTGACCTTTTGTGACGCTTCTACTAAAAATGACCCAATGTCATATTGTGTTGGCCTCCTACTGGGCATGGAAAAGGTTCACAGCTCTGAGGATGTGGACCACAGAACAAGTAACTATGAAGAGAAGATGTCAGAAGACATCGGAAGCATGGACAGTCTTCATGGAAGGCAGAGTAACCGAGAGGGGAAAGGGAAGCTCGATTAAGGACATGAAGGGTCCAAGGAGCAGCAAAAGGCACACAGCAGAGAGGGCTGCAGACAGGGGTCCTGAGCCCCCTATTAAGGATATTCTGGAGAAATACTGATGATAGCTTTTAGATTTCATCTTTCTTCATTTTTAATCCAAGCAAGGTGTACCTTCCCTTCGTAGAAAACATCATTTGTGCTGACTTGCTTACACTTATAACACCATTTTCATGACCACTATGCTCAGCTCCTCTGCAGGAGGAAAGACATCTTCTGATCCAGACTCACCAGGAGATCGCCCAGGCCCTCGTAGTCAAAAACTTTGCTCTCGTACGTCTCCGCCAACTCTTTGCTCAGCTTGATTGCCTTCTCCCACATCTTCAGAAAAAAAGAAAAGGAGGGTTACAAGTGGAGAACAAAGCAGTCATTGATCCAGCAGCAGAAGCCATTCCGGAGTCACTGGGCAGTGACTAAGGAGTCAGGTGGGTTCAGTTTCAGTGGATATTTCCCCACATGCCTCACTGCTAGGATCAACTAACCCTGGTTTCTGACATTATAAATCCACTGTACCTTGGCTGCTCTGCCAGGGGGCATTTTCCATTCTGTTTGCAAGAACATGAAGAACACCATGTGTCCCCCCAAAAAGCAATACTTAGTTGAAAGAACAAAGCACTAAAGACCACTGAAAGAGGAGGGGAACCAGTTTTGAAGCTTAGGTCTTGGGAGCGTGGAAGTCTTGTTGGAGGGGAAGGGAAACAGGCATGGGCTCTGGCTCTGGGCATATGCATGTGTGTTTCTTCTGAGTTAGGCTGTTTGGGAGGAGGCAGGGGTATGAAAGTCTGACTGTACTGTTGTGTGGAATTTGGGAAACTACTTCTCCAATTCAGGGCACTGATTTGCTGTTTATAACTAAACTACCTACTTGGTCAAAGACAGCTTTAGGAAATGCCTTAGAAAAGTGGTCCCCAACCTTTTTGGCACCAGGAACTGGTTCTGTGAAAGACAATTTTTTCATGGATCGGGGAGGGAGTTGGTTTTGGGATTATTCAAGTGCATTACATTTCTTGTGCGCTTTATTTCTATTAGTTATTACATCAGCTCCACTTCAGATCATCAGGTATTAGGTCACACAGGTTGGAGACCCCTGCCTTACAGCACTTATGACCAAGCAAGTTACAGCCAAATGCACATATCTGGCATCTGAGGCTAGTATCCCAGATTGATGAGCCTGTGTTCACTCTGGCTTTTCATAAAATGCCTCTCAGCTGGATACTATTAATAACAGCATCTGGACATGTCCCATTTCAGTCGTAACCAGGCACTATGGTCCATTGCTTCTGGCTGCTGAAGGACTGTATGTGCAGTTCACACAGACTTGTACAACACTTTAAAACGAAATCTTCTAAGGCCATTTGCCAAATTTGTCCCTTCTGCAATCTCTGGGCCCGGACCACTCAAAAGGCTCTGAAATGTGCCAAATGGAGACCATTCCAGCTCAGCTAGAACTGATGCAGGAGGCCAGTCAACAGTACCATGGGGCCCAGTTCACTCCTTATTCGCCAAATGCTAAGCTATAAGAGACAGGGAGACAGCCTAGCGGAGAGGTTCTCAAAGTGTGATCCATGCCTGGTCTCTGGGAGTCCCCAGGACTCTTTCATGGGATCAATGAGGTCAACACCATGTTCTTAATACAAATACTATTTGCCTTTTTTTCTTTTCTTTTCAATGTTTATGTATTTGTCTGCATCGGGTTTTAGTCGTGGCATGCAGAATCTTTAGTACTGCATGTGGGATTTAGTTCCCTGACCAAGGATTGAACCTGTAGCCTCTGCGTTGGGAGCATGGAGTCTTAGCCACTGGACCACCAGGAAGTCCCTATTTGCCTTTTTTCAATGCTCATTCCCTTATGAGTCTACAGTGGAGTCTCCCAGTGGCTACAGGACGTGTGATGTCACAACATATTGGATGTCGAGGCGGATATTCGAATCCTGCTGTTTCTATGGAGCCAGATGATAAAGAGATTTGCAAAAATATCCTGTCACTTACTTTTTTGGAAAATACGGTCATTGTTTATAAACAGATATGATTTATATTAACAGGTAATAAGCTTACTATTGTTAAAAGAAAAAATATTTTAAAATTTTGTTTTAATTTCAAAGAATATAACCATTAACAGACATAGCCCCCATGAACAAAAGCTCTTGAGGCTCTTCAGTGATTTTTAAGCGAGTAAAGGAGTGCAGAGACCACAAAGTCTGAGCAAATACACTTGTTCTGTGCACCTCAAGTTATCTGTAAAACAGAGATAGGATCGATATTACAGGGTTAGAGCAAGAATTAAATTAGAAACAGTCTGGAAATCACCCAAAATAGTAACTTGGACTAAACAGGTGGTAGTTATTTTATCATTATATTTATTTGACCTATTTATTTGATCAACAGGTTCCACTGGTAAAACAGTGGCGGCTGAAAGTGGCAGGCTCTTAGAGAGTCAAATCTGGAAATCCTTTTTGTTTTGGTAGCATTTTCTTTCCCCACTACCTAAGCGTTTTCTTTTCTTTTTCAATTTTCAATTTAAAAGCCTTCCAACTGGATATGTTTTCTCCAGATGATCAGAGATTCCATGACTTGGTGGCCCTGTTGATACATCTATTTTACTTTCCCTTGTAGGATTTAAGTTGCTTGTTACATGCCGTCTACGATGTGAGGCAAGCAGTGACCTAGGGATGGAAAATGCCCCAGGTGTCAGCCAACAACATCTTAAGAATGCACTGATAGTGATGGTACCAGCTCCTGGCCTTCAGCAGTATTTAAAAGGTACAATTATAAAAAAATAAAATAAAAGGTACAATTATGGCTATGAGAGTGGGGCTCTGGGCTGTTCACTGTATTCTCCATTACATTAAGTGTCCTCCACATAAGTGATCCTTATTTATTGCCTTTCTTACCTTGGGCTTCCCTGGTGGCTCAGAGGCAAAGAATCTGCCTGCAACTCAGGAGACTGGGGTTCAATCTCTGGTCAGGAAGATTGCCTGGGGAAGGGAATGGCCACCCACTCCAGGATTCTTGCCTGGAGAATTTCATGGACAGAGGAGCCTGGAGACCTACAGTCCATGGGGTTGCAAAGAGTCAAACATGACTGAGTGACTCACACTTTCTTACCTTATTTTATCAACTCATTTTCTCACCCATTAAAAATATCCAGCCCCCTTTGAATTCAAAGATATACATGGGAATAGTAAAGATTAAGTTTGGGGTCACTGCTGCATAATAAAAATCTGTCTGGTTTTTGTCTTGAGTTCCTGGTAGGGAGCTTCTAAACTCTTGAATCTCCCCAGTGATAGAAGTATCTTTGTAGTTCACAGTGGACCCCTCAGGAGACATGGGAATTGATACTGAGGTGACTTACGGCAGGCACGTAGATGGTCTGAGAATGGGGACTGGCCTTGCCAGAACCAACATCCATGTGATTTATGGGCGGCATGGGGACTCCTGCACTTGCAGCTGGCATCTGAAGTTTGGGCTGACTTGCTGGGAGCTGTGCCCTTAACCTGTAGGCCCTGCACTAACTCTGGCTGGTAAGGATCAGCAGTGTAATGTAGTAAGCGTGGCAGTCATTTCCCCCTTTGCCCTCACTCCCCCCCCAACACTGACCTTGCCTTTGTCAAAATATGATATGATTTCTTGATATAGCTTCTCTTTAAGCTCTTGCTGGGTGTACACGTAGTAACTGTCCCTCTGAAGCAAATGGGGCACACAGGGCTTGTCAGACCACTGGAAAACACACAAAGGCAACACGAGAGATGAATGCAGCGCCGTTCATTTAATTAATTAAAGGGGCGAACGCAAACAAACATTCAACTGGAAACCTTCACAGAAATATTTGTACATATCTGATTCATCCACATTTTCAATGATTCACTAAACACAAAAATTGCATACACACACACACGCACACAGCAGCTTCAAAACAAACAAGTGGCATGCCAAACGGACAAATACTGAAGGCATTCCATGAGGGTCAGGAATGAGGCGAGGCTGCCAACCAGCATGACTGTGGTCTTGCTGGAGGTCACCATTCATACAACCAGGTAAAAGAAAGATATCAAAGCATAAAAATGAAGAAAAGGGGGTTAAAAAAAAACTATCACGTGAAAGCAATAATTGTATTTTTCATAATCAATCTCTTCACAAAGGTGCCTACTAAACACCTACCACAACTGATGAGAGAATTAAGTAGTGGGATTAAAAAATAACATATTTGGAAATAATTTAGAGATAATTAAGATAACAGAAGAAAAGATACCAATAAGAATAAATTCAAAATGACTGGATATTCAGGCACAATCATGCAAAAGTACTTAATGCCACTCAACTGTACTTATTATACACGCATACAGTAGTAAATTTTACATTATACGTATTTTATCATAATTACCTTAGAAAGAGAAGATATCTAGAGATTAACATAACATCTACACAGAAAATGTTAACACACCATGGGAAGGCACAAAAGCAGATCTGAACAAATGGAAAGTCATACCATGCTTTTGGATAAGAAAGTGCTATTTCATAATCATGGAAATTCTCCCTAAATTAATTTTTAAATGTCATGATTCCAAAGTCCATATGCAAAGATAAACAGAAAGGAATAAGGTGGAAAACTCTGAAAAAGAAGAGGAATAAAGAGTGACTAACAGGTCATAAAACATGCTGTAAAGAATTGATAATTAAAACAGTGTGGTTCTGGTGCATTATCCAACAGACACCCATGCAAAATACATAAAATCTAGAAAGAGGTTCCCTTGACTCTCCATATAGTGATTCAGTACATGATAAAGATGAGATCTCATACCAGTGATGAAACTGAACGTTCAGTAAGCAATATCCTTACTGAGCAGCGCTATACAGGGGAAGAAGTGGCGTCCACACGTGCCACCTTACACCAGGAGAGGAGAGTTTAACTTTCTGAGCAGCAAAAATGAAAAGATCTACAGTCACTGGGACTTCCCTGGTGGTCCAGTGGTTAAGAAACTGCTTTCCGATGCAAGGGACGCCAGTTCAATCCCTGGCTGGGGAACTAAGATCCCACGTCCCACAGAACAAATAAGTCTGCACACCACAACTACTGAGCCTGTGTGCTCTAGAGTCCATAATCCACAAGAGAAGTCCCCACAACCCCAACGCAGTACAGACACTGGAGTGTCTGATCACCCCACAGTCAACAAGCTTTCCCCTCTAATCCAGTAAGTTTTCTGGTGCCCCATCATGAATATGAACTGTGAATGGCTGACTTGGAGCAAGTGGTCAAGCAGAAGACGTCAGTTTTTAATTCCAAACCTTAGAACAATGTACATGTATTCTTTAGGTATAAAACAAAATTCAAACTGTGTAAGAAAATTCATTGCTAGGGACAAAACTGGAGGCAGGGAGATGTAGAAGGAGGCTAAAAATGGAAATTTGGACCAGGATAGCAGCAATGGAGATAAAGAAAAATGGATAGGGTGGGGAGTGTAGAAGAGACTTCTGCACCCCCATGTTCAGAGCAGCATTACTCACGAGAGCCACAGTACAACTTAAGTGTCCATCAATGGATGAATACAAAGGTGGTTTATACACACAATGGAATATTACTTCACCATGAGAAAGAAGGAAATCCTGCCATCTGCAACAACATGGATGGAGCTTAAGGGCATTATACAAAGTGAAATAAATCAGAGAAAGACAAACACTGTATGATCTCATGTATATATGGCATCAGAAAAATCGAGACCTGTAAAAACAGAGTAGAATGATGGTTACCAGGGGCTGGCAGGTGGGGAATAGGAGAAAGACTGTTTAAGGATATAAACTTGCAACTAGTAGGTAAATAATTCCTGGAGATTTAAGACTGTCACATAAATTTTCTCAATTAAAAAGAAAAGATGGCTTCCCTGCTGGCTCAGTGGTAAAGAGTCCACCTACCAATTCAGGAGACACAGGTTCAATCCCTGATCTAGGAAGATCTCACATGCCTCAGAGCAAGCAAGCCCATATGCTACCAACTACTGAGCCTGTGCTCTAGAGCCCGGGAGCCGCAACCACTGAAGCCTGTGCACCCTAGAGCCCATGCTCCTTAACAAGAGAAGCCTCTGCAACGAGAAGCCAGTGTACGGCAAGTGGAGTGGCCCCTGCTTGCCACAAGCGGATAAAAGCCTGTGCAGCAACGAAGACTCAGCACAGCCAAAAATAAATAAATAGATAAATAAAATTCAAACATTTTTCAAAAAGAAAGTAAAGTGGATAAAGTGAGGGCAAGTCTTGGACAAAGGGTCCATGATTCTTGCTTGTGGAGAATGTGGGACCATGTGAGTAAAAGATGATGTATCTTTTATTAGATGGTGTATCTTTTATTAGATGGTGGTGCCTTTTAGTGAAATGGGGAGAAAGGAGAGGAAGGGACGAACCCAGGAGGCCAGTGGAGGAAACAGCTTGTGTTACTGACATGCTAAGTTCAAGGTGTCTATTAGTCATTTAGAGATTGATGTTGATAGAAGAGTTTATATAGAATCTGAAGTTGGAGGGGCTGTCAGAGCTGGAAATAATTATTTTTGAGATTGATAATGGAGAGATGTATTTATATCCACAGCACAATATACTTTCTCAGTGAGACAGGTAAATAGGAAAGTACTTCTACAGTTCTATATTTATTTACAAGTCACTTCTCTGCAGTTTTACATATTTTTAAAAACATATGGATCGATGTGCATTTTTTAAAAAAAATTAGAGTGTATTAGCAGCCTGAAACGTGTGCTCTGCTTCCTAAGGAATTTTAAATAAATGATACCCACTCCTATGTTCACAGCAACATCATAAACAATAGCCAAGACATGGAAATGTCAACTGATGAATCTAGACAATATGTATATACAGTGGAATACTACTCAGCCTTGAGAAGAATGAAATAATGCCATTTGCAGCAACATGGATGAACCTAGAGATTATCATGCTATGTGACATCAGTCACTTAGAGAAAGACAAATACTACATGATGTCGTTTACATGTGGAATGTGAAATACGACACAAATGAACATATCTATGAAACAGAAACAGACTCACAGAGAGAACAAGCTTGTGGTTGCTAAGGGTGAAGAAGGGTAGGGGAGGGATGGATTGGGAGTTAGGGATTAGCAGATGGATATTGTATATAGGATGGAAAAACAACAAGGTCTTATTACAGCGTGCAGGGAGTTATACTTAATATCCTGTGATAAACCATAATGGAAAAGAATATGAAAAAGAATGTGTGTGTATATATGTGTAAATGTGTGTGCATGTGTATATGTATATAACTAAATCACAAGAAGCAACAGAACTGGACATGGAACAACAGACTGGTTCCATGGTCCCCAATCGGAAAAGGAGTACGTCAACGCTGTATAT
>NW_011494713.1:7065210-7089735 GCF_000754665.1 Bison bison bison
AAACTAAGATCATGGCATCTGGTCCCATCACTTCATGGCAAACAGATGAGGAAACAATGGAAACAGTGACAGACATTATTTTTGGGGGGCTCCAAAATCACTGCAGATGGTGACTGCAGCCATTAAACTAAAAGACGCTTGCTCCTTGGAAGAAAAGTAATGACCGACCTAGTCAGCTTATTTAAAAGCAGAGACATTACTTTGCCAACAAAGGTCCATCTAGTCAAAGCTTTGGTTTTTCCAGCAGTCATGTATGGATGCGAGAGTTAGACTATAAAGAAAGCTGAGCACCGAAGAATTGATGCTTTTGAACTGTAGTGTTGGAGAAGACTATTGAGAGACCCTTGAACAGCAAGGAGATCCAATCAGTGCATCCTAAAGGAAATCAGTCCTGAATATTCACTGGAAGGACTGATGCTGAAGCTGAAACTCCAATACTTTGGCCACCTGATTGGAAGAACTGACTCAGTTGAAAAGACCCTGATGCTGGGAAAGATTGAAGGCAGGAGGAGAAGGGGACGACAGAGGATGAGATGGTTGGATGGCATCACCGACTCAATGGACATGAGTTTGAGTGAGCTCTGAGAGTTGGTGATGGACAGGGAAGCCTGGTGTGCTGCAGTCCATGGGGTAACAGAGAGTCGGACATGACTGAACAACTGAATTGAATTGAAAGCACCTTGCTGTATAGAAGAAATCACCACAACATTATCAATCAACTATACTTCATAAAAGAAACTTAAAAGTAAGTAAATAAGTAAATGAATAATAATGGACATTTTCCCAACCTTGGTCTAAGTAGCTCTGCCTATTTAGAAGGTATACAAATACTCTTGGATAAAAGGGTCCTCCCTGAATAGGAGTTTTTCCCATCAAAATCATGACACGTACATGACGTGGTCCCACAGGCTGGACGGCTGACATAATGCCTTCCTGATCCACTCACCTGCAGGAGCTCGGCATGTAAGAGGAGTGTGTAGGCAGCTTCAGTGTAGTTCTCACAGTCCCGGTGCAAGTCTCGCAGCTTGTACAAGTACCTGGTCAGAAGGGGAGAAAGGAGGTATTCTGCCACTGGGGAGTTGATGGGATACTCGGCTCATGCCACAGCCAGGTGGCAGGAATAGTTACTTCCTAATCCCATAAGGCAGCAGTCCCCAACTTTTTTGGCACCAGTTTCATGGAAAACAATTTTTCCATAGACAGGGAGTGGGGGATGGTGGTTCCAGGTGATTCTCATGAGGAGTCTGCAATCTAGACCTCACTTGCGCAGTTCACAGTAAGGGTCAGGCTCCTATGAGAATCAAATGCCTGTGCTGATCTGACGGAGGTGGAGCTCAGGCAGTAATGGAAGCGATGGGGCACCACTGTAAATACACATGGAGCTTCATTCACTGGCCCGCTGCTCATCACCTGCTGCACAGTTCAGTTCTTCACAGGAGGTTGAGGACCTTGCTTTAAGTCTTTGTGCTGCTTCCTGTCTTTCCTAGTCCATCTGTTCTACTTGGTATTCTTCGTTTAAGGTAGTAGTGTTTAAATTTGTTTTTCATGTCTCAGACCTCTTTGGGAAGCTCATGAGAACTAAGGAATCTTTCCCCAAGAAAATGCACATGCTTTACATCCAAGTTTGTTCAGGGCTTCCTGAACCCAGGGCTAACAGTCCTTGACAGAGGGTGAATTTC
The DNA here is from genome assembly GCF_000754665.1 of Bison bison bison. Taxonomy (NCBI): domain Eukaryota; kingdom Metazoa; phylum Chordata; class Mammalia; order Artiodactyla; family Bovidae; genus Bison; species Bison bison. The sequence continues at coordinate 7,066,890 of NW_011494713.1, forward strand.
ATGTCTTTGCCTGGTTAGCTGGCTGGAGTGTCCTCCATCCTTCCCTGACACAGTCCTCGCCCTGCACTTCCTCGTGTACTGATCTAAAGAGTTTACCTTTTCAGGAGGATGGGAACACATCACATACTATTTGGTGTCTCTCAAAGCATCATGGATGGTGTTCAGGTTTATCATTGCTTGAAAAGTAATTAACAAATCCATGACATAAACAGCAAGAGCAGAAATTTCCTTTGGCTTACCTTATGTAGATGTCCTCTCTCTTCTTTTCTTTGTAAAAATTCTACAAAAAAAGACACAAAATACAATTATAAATCAGTTATTGATGAGCTTGCCACAAAAATAGTCAAACCGCTAGCTACACTTTTCAACAGTGTCATTTTTCCAAAGGCTTTGTTCTTTCCCTTTAATGAATACACCCACAAAATAAGGAAATGGCAGCATTTTGTTTTGGGTGTCTTTTTTTGGCCATGCTGTATCACTGCAGATGGTGACTGCAGCCATGAAATTAAAAGATTCTTGCTCCTTGAAAGAAAACCTATGACAAATGTAGATACAATATTAAAAAGCAGAGACATTACTTTGCCAACAAAGCTATGGTTTTTCAAGTAGTCATGTACAGATATTGAGAGTTGGACCATAAAGAAGGCTGATTGCTGAAGAATTGATGCTTTTGAACTGGGGTCCTGGAAATACTCAAGAATCCCTTGGACTGCAAGCAGATCAAACCAGTCAATCCTAAAGGAAATCAATCCTGAATATTCACTGGAGGGACTGATGTTGAGGCTGAAGCTCCAATACTTTGGTCACCTGATGTGAAGAGCTGACTCATTGGAAAAGACTCTGATTCTTGGTAAGATTGAAGGCAGGAGGAGAAGGGAATGACAGAAGACAATATGGTTGGATGACATCACTGAATCAATGGACCTGAGTTTGAGCAAGCTCCAGGAGATGGTGAAGATCAGTGAAGCCTGGTGTGCTGCAGTCCAAGGGGTCGCAGAGTCAGACACGACTGAGCATCTGAGCAACGACAAGGTGGTATGTGGGATTCTAGTTCCCCAACTGGGGATAGAACCCGAGCCCCCTGCATCGGAAGCACAGAGTCCTAACCTGGACCCCAGGGAAGACCAGGAAAAGTTTCAGTTTATAAAAAGAAAAGTTGAAGAATTTTTTTAAAGACCAATGTGAGGAAAATAGAGGTGAACAGACAACAGGTCATAATACCCAAATCACTTGATACTCTGTTTTCTTAGGGAGTCAGAAATGGTAGGTATTTTGTTTACATTCAGCAGAGGAGACGACAGCTGCTAAATCTCTGAGGTCTTTGGTCCCAGTTATAATTCTTTAGGAAAAGGCAAGACCACAGGGTTCTACCACTTTGAGGGTTTTATGGACTAATTGTCTACTCATGGTATATTGCTTCTAGTGCATTTTCATCTGTGTCTGATACTTTTCAACAAAAAAGCAATCACATAAAAAAAGGCAGAGAAACAGTTTGAGCATGGCCTTCTGTAAGAGAGCTGAGTCAAAAGCTTATGTTGCATTTTCCATTCCTGTTTCTATATTTATCCTCAAGGTCTGAGGCAGTTGTTATCTGTGAGTTCAAAGCTGAGTTAGCCATTCCAATTATCTTTTTTTGGCCACGTGGTATAGCTTGCAGGATCCTAGTTCCCAAACTAGGCATTGAACCCGAACCCACAGCAGCAAAGGTGCTGAGTACTAACCACTGGACTGCCAGGGAATTCCCTTGGCCATTCCAATTAGACTCAGCAGGACACATACTTCAGAAAGGTTGTCAAGGGAGAGCCTTGTGTCTGCCATATTTACTTAGAGCTGTGCAGTCAGGGGCGCTAGGCACTGCCCTCCTGGGGACCCAGGGATGTGGTACATACCAGCACGTTAACAGTACAGCTCATGCGGTTTTCCTTGCTCTCGTCATGCATGATGATGGTTCTGTAGTCCAGGAGATTCTCTAAGAGGCTGCTGACCAGGAGCGCGAATACTTCTCCGGAACTGGAGAGGTATTTATGTTTCCGGCAATGCTCTAGGAGCCTGAGGGGCAGAGGAGGAGACAAAATGCCTTGTCCCACACCTACATCCCAGCACCTGTGAGTGCTGCCCAAGGTCCTGGCAGCAGGTGGCGCTGGACCAAGAGACACACATCATGACTCCAGGTTATCCTATCCTGGAGCCTTCACTTACAAGGCTCTTTGCTGTTACTCAAGTTCTGCATTTTCTTTAGGTCTGCAGCTCAAGCCCCACCATCACTGAGAATCCCAGCCCATGATGCCCTTCTTTGAACTTCTATTTCTAAACAGAAGTATTTCTATTTCTTCTGTCTATACCACAGAAATGAGAACTTTTGCCCAAGAGGTTTGCGTGTACTATCTGATTCCTCTGGTCATTTGAAAGGATCATCTTTTTCCTGTCTTTATTCTCAGGCATCCTGAGGGAACTCTGGAGGGTCTTGGAGTAATGCCCAGCCTAGAGGAACCTAGGAACCTAGTAATATCCAGACATGGGGCTTTTCACATAAAAAGTGTTATTTTTCAGGGAAAAAAGGCACAGGTGTAAATAAGTAAACAGAAGTTAAACTTTTGGTCTAAATTATCTCCCTCTGGACCCACATAGGAGCTTCTTAGATTAGACAGAAGAAAACTTGGTGAACAGGACAAAAAGTGGGTTCAAAGCACTAGACTAGACTCTGAAATTATTCTTGAGCACTGAAGATTTGTGCAGTCATATTTTTCTGCATTCATGATTCAAAAAGAATGAAGGAAAAACAAGATCTGTACGTGAAAAGTCAGGATTTTTTTTAAGTGTAGTTTTATCACTTGTAAACACTGTGGTTATGTGTTTCTGTGTGTGGGTAACTTTAGCATTTAATTCCTGTACGAGATCAAAACTGCAGAAGTGATAAATTGAGAGGTTTGAAGCTCAAATAGGCAGACCAAACGGATATAGGATGAAAAGATCAACCAATGTTCTTATCACCCATTACAAACAAAGTAAGACAGATTTCTAGAACTTCAAAATATAGACAAGTCATCAGTTCCATTTCTGAGCATCCTCTGTGCTGATTCCTTAAAAATTTTTTGAAAAAAAGAATAACAGAGTTGGGAGTGTCACTGTCCTCAACTCAGTCTACTGCCTACCACTTCCCCAAAGCAGGTAAATCCAGAAATGATCTAGGCACATATTCCATCAACAGTTGACCGAGTTTGCCATTATCATAAAAGTTCAGCGAACACAAGAAATGAACAGTTAGGGTAGTTAGAACCTAGGATGCTAGGGAAATCTGCAGGTAATAACAGTAACAAACATCAGAACAGCCCACATTTATCCAGCATGAGCTCTGTGACAGATACTATGTGAATACATCATCTCATTTAAATCCTCACCAAAATACAGATCCTATTATTGTAGATGACCAAAAAAAAAAAAAAAAAGGACATCACATAAATACAAAGTCAAAATACCTAGTATGTGGAAAAAATGGGATTTGAAGCACAATCTTTAACTCTAATATCTAAGTGTTTCTTAAAATTCTTTAATCCATCAATTAATTAATTTATGGCTGTGCTGGATCTGCATAGCTGTTTGGGGCTTTCTTAGTTGCAGCAAGCAGGGGTCAGTTACTCTCTAGTTGCGGTGTGAGAGCTTCTCATTTTGGTGGCTTCTCTTGTTGAGGAGGACAGGCTCAAGGCACAGGGGCTAAGCAGTTGTGGCACACAGGCTTAGTTGCCCCTTGGCACGTGGGATCTTCCCAGACTAGGGATCGAAGCCGTGTCCCCCGCATTAATAAGTAGATTCTTGACCACTGGAGCACCAGGGAAATCTTACCTGAGTGTTCTGAAACACTGTTTTTATATTGTTTTATAAAACGCTATTTTATATTGTTATTCCATACATGCAAAGGGTGCCAGAGTAAAAGGGCCAGAGGGTGCCAGAGAGGGAGGGAATGGATGAGCTGAGTTAGGGATGGAAGGAGGGAAATGAAAAGGACTGACAATGTACCTAGTGTTCCCAGATATCCTTTCCAGGGCATAAGGTATTTTAAGGGGACCTTGAAAAGTTTCCCCTTCTCCTTTAAATGACTGTTTTGAAGCCATAATTAGAGGAGCTAGCACTTTTGTTAAACTTCAGCAATTCAAACACTAGGAAAAATATCACCACCCAGTCGATCTCCCCCTCTCCTCCATCTGCCCTGTTCTTGAGGGCCAGGCTAGCCAGGAAAACATGAACATCTACTCACAGCAGATAAATAAATGGCAGCAGTGGATGGTGTCAACTCCACGAACCTCACGGAAAACCAGTGTGGTGGTGACCCCAGCAATGCTGAGACTACTCAACTGGTCTGTAAGTGCAGCAGAAGCCCGTTTCGTCCATCACTAAATGATGCCGTCAGCTAGAGATTCTGTTTCTGAAATACTCACAGTTTTTCCAGAAGGACCTTGTATTGTTCGTCTCCTCTGCCCCCTTCTACTTCCTGGTCCAGCTTTGTGATCAACTCATTCTCAAACTGAAAGCAGCCAAAATTTCACAGAACGTCACAACCTCAGAAGAGGACAGGAAAGACATACAGCCAACATTTCCAGACTAGGACCCACCCCTCTACTGAATTGTGAACTCTCTTCAATATACACAGAGGATGATCACAGTTCACATCACTCATTAATAATGCACCTGCTAGCTAGCTAGCTTCAGTCTGTCCGACTCTCTGTGACCCCATGGAAAGTAGCCAACCAGGCTCCTCGATTCTCCAGACAAGAATACTGGAGTGGGTTGCCATGTCCTCCTCCAGGGGATCTTTCCAACCCAGGGACTGAACCTGGGTCTCCTATGTCTCCTGCACTGGCAGGTGGGTTCTTTACCAACAGCACCACCTGAGAAGCCCAACAATGCACCAAGGCCATGTCAGCATTTTCTAAAGCGATCTGGCGTAACTTTGTCCTTTGCTTTATAATTGCAGAAAGAAAACTAGCCTAAATATTATTCTATCACAACTATGCATATAAAAATAGCTTAATGGTTTTAACTTTCCATTTTGGTTCCTGTTGAAGTCTTTGACAATGGGATTGCTTTTGCAGAGCTTCATAGCTGCAAAATCTTCCTTTTGATACTAATATACTATGTATTGATAGATAAGAAAACTGAAGTACGGGAAAAGGTATCAGGCAAACTAAGATCTCCAAACTAAAGACTTCAAAAACTAAAGCTTAATCCACTGTAACAGCTGTAAGAGACAGGATTAAAATGCGTAAAGTCAAATTTTAATGATCCAGAGATAAGAGTGCTGCTTTAGGAAACACATACACCAGAAAGACTGCTTCTACGACATGGCATCCGGTCCCATCACTTCATGGGAAATAGACGGGGAAACAGTGGAAACAGTGTCAGACTTTATCTTTTTGGGCTCCAAAATCACTGCAGATGGTGACTGCAGCCATGAAATTAAAAGACGTTTACTCCTTGGAAGAAAAGTTATGACCAACCTAGATACCATATTCAAAAGCAGAGACATTACTTTGCCAACAAAGGTCCGTCTAGTCAAGGCTATGGTTTTTCCTGTGGTCATGTATGGATGTGAGAGTTGGACTGTGAAGAAAGCTGAGCACCAAAGAATTGATGCTTCTGAACTGTGGTTTTGGAGAAGACTCTTGAGAGTCCCTTGGGCTGCAAGGAGATCCAACCAGTCCATTCTAAAGGAGATCAGCCCTGGGTGTTCTTTGGAAGGACTGATGCTAAAGCTGAAACTCCAGTACTTTGGCCCCCTCATGCGAAGAGTTGACTCATTGGCAAAGACTCTGATGCTGAGAGGGATTGGGGACAGGAGAAGAAGGGGACGACAGAGGATCAGATGGCTGGATAGCATCACTGACTCAATGGACGTGAGTTTGAGTGAACTCCGGGAGATGGTGATGGACAGGGAGGCATGGCGTGCTGAGATTCATGGGGTCGCAAAGAGTCGGACACGACTGAGCAATTGAACTGAACTGAACTGAGGACCAAAGATGGGCTATCTTAATTCTATGTCTAATTGCTTTACAAAATAAAATGCAAAAACAGAAGATTTTAGATTCTCCATTAGAAAAAAAAAAAAGAATTGGACTCCACATGCAGTAGTAAGGTGATCCACCACTCCTTACCATATGGAAATTGCCGTTTCCACTGAAATTGAACTCACACTGCATCATATCAAAGAAAATGGGGATGGTGGCTTTCCGAAGCTCTACTTCGGGGGTTAATGTGACTTCCAGAATGGGACCCACCATGGATGGGATGAATTTGATTTTATGGGGACCTGAAATGAAAGGAAGTGAGGATATTAAACAATTTCACCAGAAGTAAAGTGCTACAATTTTCCTCCACAGGGCCCATAAGAAAAGAAAAAGTTGTGGGTAAAGCAATTCAATTCAGAAGTGAGTGACTAAATATTCTATTCTGATAACACGTGATTGTCATAAGAGACCCATACGTCAACCTGCACTTCCAGACACACAGACAAATCAATCGCAATTAAAATGACATTTTAACTGAATTAAAAGGAATTAAAATGAAAGACTTCCTCATGGAATGCATGGAGCACAAGGAGTGGTGTTCAGATTGTACACTTACCCAGGTTATACCACATGTCCCGGATCCTAAAGCCGATTTCCTTTCTCATGTCCCCGTATCTAGGAAGAAGACCATAAACCAGGAGAAAAATGTGCGGTGGAAACAAGAACATGTAATGCTGATACAATGATAAGGGGAGTTAAGAAAACCTGCGTCTCTAGGTCACACTCAAGGTAGATAGTGAGGCAAAAATCACATGAAGAGATGCAGCTGACATGTAAATAAGCCCCCAAAAGACTGATACACATAGAGATAAGGGGACACAGACATCTTAGAGATGGGGGTCCAGCAAAAGGTGGAGCCAAGTAAGTGCCAAAAATCACTGAGAAGATGAGATCAACACACTTACTGAAGGGAGAAGGATGAGAAACACTCTGATTGCTCTTAAACAAAAATAAATAAAATACTAAAGAAAAGGAAGATGAATGAGGTATGACTTACATGGTAATATGGCTGATGATGTAACAAACATGCTGCCTGTATATACTTATATTAGAGTAACCCTTATCCACACCAGTACATTCTTTAAAGCGCTTACATTGGGAAGATCTAGACATACATTCTCAAATGGGGTGATAACGTCTCCAAAGGGGTGAAAACTGGCCCATGGGGACAAAAAAAAAAGCTTACTGCTTTGGCATATAAAGTAAGGTATACATTTAGTACATAAACAGATATATTTAGTATATAGGTGGTATTAATATTTCATTGCCGGCAGGGGGGGGTGTGATTAGGAAAACATTTTTCTAAAAAGGTTCCAGGGACTTTAATGGCAGTCCAGTGGTTGGGACTCTGTTTCTAGTGCAGGGGGCATGGGTTCAATCCCTGGTCAGGAAACTAAGATCCCACATGTAGCATGGCATGGACAAAAGAGGAAAAAAGTTAAAAAAATAAAAGTAAAAGGTTTCTTATAGAAGTTTACAAGGGAGGACAAAAATGTAGAGAAACACTGATCTAGACAGTGGTTCTTGGGTGGAGATGAATGAGTCACCTGGAAATCTTTTAAAGAATACAAAAGCTGGGGGCTGCTCCACATAACATGCCATATCAGAGGTTGGGGGCTTAGAAAATGGAAATAGGGTGGGTCAAAGGCAGATAAGGAGACTGTTCCCAGGGAATTCAAGTACAGATGTATGACCTACCCTGCCAGCACAGATCTACATTCTCTACTCCTGTTACTACTGCACCCAACATTTTTTTCAAAATTCCTGCTTTAGAAATGCCTTCAAACGTCAGAATAAAAATCATATTGAAAAATTTCTCTTACTATTCCATTTTAACAAAAGTATCTAATTTTACTATTAATATTATATAAGCATGTGTAGTCCAGACTGGCACATACTGGACAATAAATAACTATTCTTATTGCTTTTTAATACTACTGTTGATGCTTTTACTAAAAATAAGAAATCCTGAAAAAGAACTCATTTACATTCCTATAACCTTAATATAAATGTTTTTATTTCCTAAGGCTTAGCTTTACCAGTATGCATACACGTTTTTATGTGGATTGTACATATAGTCACACTTTCCTGAAACGACCAAAACGAGAATCATTTATCCTAACTAGCCACTTTATCACATTTGGTGTCAACTCATTTCACCAAAATCAAATCCATCCCTGAATGAAATTATGCCATTTAAGATATTTTAAAGAATAAGACTAAGGTGTCCATCTTAAAAATCAAATATCTCTTGATAACCACCCCACTAGGAAATCTACAAAATAGTTTTTACTTTTATCTTTGAAAGTGCAGTCACTAAATCTCAACCTCTTAGACACCAATCTTAGTATTTAAGGGAAGAGTTAGAGGGATGCTAAAATAATTTTCCTAGAATCCCAGACATGCTAGCAGGGAAATAGAACAAAAACGTCATAGCCTTCAAATGATAAATTTCTTAAGCCCTTTTTAATTACACAGCCTTTAAGTTCCTAGGCTCTCAATGAACTGTGAAAAAGACTTGAGATGAAAGCAATGAAAATCTTCCCTAAATCTCTCATCACACTTGCACACAAGTCCATTTTGAATACTAAGCCAGGAATCTGGAGGGTATTTTTAAGTGATATGTTAGTCTTGGCTTCTCTGCAAAAGTAACTAAACCTGGGAGATAGACCAGTGGTGCCAAAGGAGTCTGCTCTGTGAATCATGAGTAAGAGCAGCACTAAGCTTGCAATTTGGATAAGCTGTCAGCAGGTGGCAGCTGTTCTGGGCGATGGGAGGACTTTCTGGCCTAAGTGCCTCTCCATGTAGGGATTTTATAAAAGAATGCGATGGTTGATTTGAAAATGAATGGGGCCCTGAGAAGAGATGTGAATCTGGGGTAATCTGAGGTTTATTAAATGATTATTTTAAGACCAAGGTCACTAACAATATGAGTAGCCAGTAAACAGTAATTTCCGTGATATTAAAAATCCTGCTCTGAATAGAAATGGAAGAACTCCCTTCGCAATCATAAGCAAGTTTAAGAGGACACTTACTTTTTTACAATTTTGTTGCGCTTGGCTTGTGAGAAGGTTTCAAGCTGAAGGGACTCATGCGTGAGAAATGCTACTGCCAAATGGAAGTAATTGTTCCAGAGCTGTTCAAAATTAATTGTGTGGGTAAAAAGAAATGGAATATAACATTAATAAGGGTCATACTAAAACAGTGACACATAGTAGAAATTCACTCTCCAGAAATTAATAAATAAAGTAATATCCACAGGACATTTTTCTCTCTTGTGTTTCAATGATTCAGCCCTGAAAATGTGAACACTTTACTAAGATTTAAAAAAAAATTTTTAACTGTTATATTTGTTTCACTCTTGGGATAAAGGAAAATTGCTGCCAAGAAGTGCACCTATTTATAGTAGGTAGTTTGGCAATACTTATCAAAAGTCCTAGTGTTTTGCCAAACTTTTGAACTAGTAAATATTTTAGGACTTTATCCTGGAAAAATAAGGGTATTTAAAAAATATTTAAGTAAGTGCTATTTAACATAACAGAAAATGCAAACAACCTAAATTTTCATACATAAACACATATGTACATATATGCACACATACACATGTATACATATATGCAATATCCTCTGCTTATGTCTTCACTTTCAAAGTTCCACAGATACAAACACAGGCCATGACACAGCAGAAGCACATCACCAAGCAAATGTACCTGTACCGGAAGCAGAACCTTGTCTGCCCTCACCAGGACTTAGAATAATGCCCTGCACGCATAACTCTCTAACATTTGTTGGATGAATGAATGAAGATGGAGCTAGTGGTCACTTGTTTTGCTATCACTCTGGACTTTCAAACAGGTGTGTACACGCACTGCTCTCTGGACACACAACCATTTGTAGTAGAGGAATACCTGTGTGACTGCCTGCAAGCACTGTGTAAGGGTTCTAATAAGAGCTGAGGCAATCTGTCTTCCAAAATGAAACTCTCCTCCTGCTTCAGCTGAGAACTGAAGAAACTCCTAGGTGAACGGCATGCTTACCTGAAGTTCAAAGCTTGCCTGATCCATGAAGAATCTGGTGAGAACCTCAGCAAACTGATTTATGGCACGGAGGAAGACCCTGGCGGGGGGAAGAAAAACACACTGGATAAATAAGGCAAACTTCATGCTCTTTGAGACATTTTCTGGGGCTTCCCAGGTGGCTCAGTGGTAAAGAATCCACCTGCCAATGCAGGTGTTCAACCCCTGGGTTGGAAAGATCCCCTGGAGAAAGAAATGGCTACCTACCCAGTATCCCTGCCTGAGAATTCCCATGGACAGAGGACCCTGACAGGCTGCAGTCCATGAGGTAACAGAGTCAGACATGACTTAACATTTTCTATGTTAAAAACACCACCACCACCACAAATCAAGCCTGGATTTGTTAACCTAAGACCTTTAGATCTATCAAGATCCTTAGAGACCAAAAGCAGCACAGTCTACAGTGAAGGCCAGTTTCTCCAACTGTCTCCTAGCATCACTCAAGGCTGCATCACAGTTGAGCCAGTTGAGAGGATCAGCTCCTGAGCCTCAGACCAGAGCTCTTTCTACTCTATCGTGACGCTTGTGTTTTAAAGTCTACGACTTCGGATGCAATTGTTTCTCTAATCTGTATATAGCTGGGAAGTGTTTTCTAACCAGATATCAGGACCATGGAAACTTAATGCTTATCATAATAATTTATTTAGCTCTTGAAAAATCCTGAATCTGAGTATCTGTGCATGCGTGCTCAGTTGTGTCTGACTCTTTTGGATCCCATGGCCTACACAGCACACCAGGCTCCTCTAGACATGGAATTTTCCAAGCAAGAGTACTGGAGTGGGTTGCCATTTCTTATTCCAGGAGATCTTCCTGACCCAGGGATCAATACTGAGTCTCCTACATCTCCTACACTGGCAGGCAGATTCTTTACCACTGAGCCACCTACCACTTAGGAAGCCCCTAAGTATCTGTATTCAGTTCATTTGACTTGAATTCAACAAGTCTCTGTTGAAGACCAGCAACTGCAAAGCACTGGCTTAGGTTTTATCTTGAAAGAGACACTTCCTGGTCTTAAGAAGGTTACAGCTTGGTGGGGTTCACCTGCAACCTGTAAATCGAACCTAGACCCAACAAAGAACATGGAAAATTCTAGGAGGGGGTATCAAATAGGTATAGGGAATCAAAAGGAGAGAAGAGGACATCTAGGTCAGAATGGCTTCCTTTGGAGATGGCATTTGAGAAGGACCTAAAGGAATGGGAGGCAGACTGATGGCCAGAGGCGATGGGGCAGGCACTGTAGGCGGAAGCAGCCAACATGAGGGAAGGCACAGAGCATGCTCAGGCGCAGCAAGGGGTCAGTGTGGCTGTAGCGCACACTGTATGTGGGCTTCCCGGGTGGCGCCGGTGGTACAGAACCTGCCTGCCAATGCAGGAGACCCAAGGGATGTGGCTTCCGATTTCTGGGTCGGGAAGATTCCCTGGAGGAGGTCATGGCAACCCACTCCAGTATTCCTGCCTGGAGAATCCCATAGACAGAAGAGCCTGGTGGGCTAGAGTCCATGGAGTCATAAAGAGACGGACACAACTGAAGTGACTTAGCATGTACGCACATTGTATATGGTGGGAAACCGTGGAAGATACGGCTAGGAGAGCAGGGTGGGTCAGGATGCCAAAGCCTTGAATATTAGGATAATAAAGGCCGCAGGGTGGCACTGAAAGATGTCTTGCAGAGCTGATGATCAACACATGAGAGTGATGAGGTAACAGCAGAAAGAAGAGAGTTGAGAGCCCGAGTCAGAATGACTGATATAGCCTGGATGAAATCAAGAACAGGAGGGCATACACCAAGACCATAGAAGCAGGACAACCTTTACTTTACAGATGATGGACCTGAGGCAAAGAGACAAGACAGTGCTATACAAGGCTCAGAAATCTAGTTACCCGACCCAAGTTTTCAGATGCCGCCGGCCCCACAATGGGTGGTCTCACCTGTTCTGTGTCATATTCATGACCATCCAGTCTTTAGCGTAGATGTTCTTTCCAATTAGATCCTTAAACATGATAAAAGTTTCCATGAGGAAGTCCTGCAGAAAACAGATTAGGAATGATTGGGGGAAAACTGGGTTATACATCGTATGCCTGGCTCGCATTACACTGATGGAAAGGGAGGAACATGAAGGCCACAGTCCCATTAACAGTCTATCTTTTAAGGTTCATGGGAATAACACAGTGTTTTGTTTTGTTTTAATTATTTTATATGGGAGCACAGTTGATTCACAATGTTGTGTTAGTTTCAAGTGTACAGCAGTGATTCAGTTATACACATACATGCACATATTCTTTTTCAAATCCTTTTCTCACTTGGGTTACTACAAAATATTAAGCACTGCTCCTTGTGCTATATAGAAGGTCCTTATTGGTTATCCATTTTGAATATAGCAGTGTATATATAATACAGTATTCTTAGAGCTGTCCTATGATTTGACGTTTATATCATATAATCTGGCTTCCCTGGTGGCTCAGATGGTAAAGAATGTGCCTGCAATGCAGGAGACCCGGGTTTGATCCCTGGGTCAGGAAGATCCCCTGGAGAAGGAAATGGCAACCCACTCCAGTATTCTTGCTTGGAGAATCCCATGGAAGAGAAGCCTGGCAGGCTATAGTCCATGGAGTCACAAAGAGTCAGATATAATTAAGTGACTAACAATTTCACATAGACTGATGAGGGAGACAAGAATGAAAAAAAAAACTGCACAAATTTTATAAATTATAAAATAGACTATTGAAAAATTAAATGATTGGCTTAAGGCCATAGAAATCAAGAAGCAGAAGGCTAGGATCCAGACCTTTGGGTTCTGGATCCCAAGTCTACAGCCATAATATCATTAGTGCTTGACTGCCAAACGTTATCTGAATAAATCTACTGCATTTCAAAAGCATCCACCAATTGTGAGAAAACTGACACTTCTTTTTAACTTTTTGGAATCTTTTAAAAATTGAATTGTAATTAACACACAGTATCCTATTAGTTTCAGGTGTACTACATAGTGATTCAAAGGTTCTATACATGATCATCACACCTAGTCCAGTTCCATCTGTCACCCTACAGAGTTTTTAGAGTATTATTGACTGAATACCCTCTGTGACAGTACATCCTTGGTAATTATTTACTTTATAAACTGTCAGTTGGGGTCTCTTAATCCCCTTCACCTCTTTTGTCCACCTCTCTGCCCTCCTTCCCTCTGGTAACCACCAGTTTCTTCTCTGTATCTGAGTCTGAGAAAACTGATACTTCTAACAACTCTGAGTCCAGTTCTTCCTTATTACTCTAAGAACGGAAACAAAACGCTATAAATAAGAAGCAGAGTCAGGATTCTTCCTATTCCAGGAATGCTTTCGTGGGTAGCCTGGGGAGAAGGGTCCTAAAGGCTCCTTAAAAGAGATGTCAGCAGTGGACCATGATGACTGTAACAATTAACAAAAGCCCAGGATCGAGAAAATAGCCGTTCTACTCACAAGGCGGCTAAGAGGAAAAAAGTAACTCAGAAAAAGAAAAATCAGGCTAAAAATCAGCGCTTAAAAGTTTGGAAAGCTTTTAAATTTATTAGTTAGTTAAATTTAGACATTTTCCACTCAGATTCCTGAGATGAAAACCCAGTCCAATTTCTCTGGCACTAAACCGTGCAGTTTCAGCAAGTAAGGAAAGAACACGGGGCTGTGCAGGCAGGGGGCCTGGGTTCTATTTCTAATGATATTCCTCAGAGGCCCTAGTCCTGATGGCTACCCAGTGCACTTCGGAGGCCAAATAGCGAAGGATCAGGAACAATAACAGCCCAGAAGTCTGTGCTTTGCAATCTTCCTTCTGGTTCAGTGCAGACTAAATCATTTAGTGTGCAAGATTTTCAATTTTTCATCATACATTTTACGTGCACCCATTACTTATTAATTATTCCATTAACTTTTTTTCCCCCAAGTCAACAGGAGCTCATGGTTTGTGAAGCGAGGATGTAAAATGCTGGTTATCTGCTTCTGACACCGACTACGTTCAGCCCTAGGCGCTCTCAGTGAACTGTGAACAGTGATGGCATAAGAAGGGCAGCTCACAGGTCTTCCCAGGCCTTCCTTTCTCTACTGCTTCCCAGGGTCCTTCAAGTGATTTCTTCAGAAGCAGTAGGACAGAGAGAAAGGAGGGTCCACTGAAGGTCGAAAGGCCTAGCCGCACCCAGCAGTTCTCCCACTAATGACCACTGTTCCCTTGGGAGCAACAATCCTTTTTTAATTAGATGATGCTGGGAGAAAAGTTCACATCGACCTAGAAAACAAAGGTTAAACCTGAGTTTAGGGTTGTTATTTTTTTTGCTTACTTAATGGAGCCAAATTACCAGGAGTTTGAACTTACTATAAATTTCTTTATTCTACCTGCTTTCAAAGGAAATCTTAAAAAATGTCATTCCCCGCCCCGTCCCCCTGATTAGGGATCGAACAAGGGTCCCCAGCATGGGAATGCAGAGTCCTAACCAGTGAACCTCCAAGGAAGTCCCAAGAAGTCACTATTTTTATATTAATTTTACCTTACGTAATAATAAAATATTATACACAGTTATAGTATAACATCATAATTATTATTGTAAGTAGTTGGTTCTCGTAGGTATTAACACTTACAAAGCGAGGCATTTTCCATAAGTCCAGCCATCAGTATTTACATTAAGCATTTCTTTTTTGGAGTGATGAAAATACTCTGGAATTACAGAGTTGTGACAGCTGCAAATGCTGTGAATATACTAAACAGCCATGAAACGTATGCTTTAAGTGGGTGAATTATATGGAATGTGAATTATATCTCAATAAAGCTGTTTTTTTAAAAAGTACTCACATTAACCCCCTCCCCTCCCCAGTAGGTACCATCTTATATATGAGGAAGCCAAGGTTCAGTGAGGTTAAAAAGCTTGTCCAAAATTTCGCAGAGGGAAGCAGAATAGAATTCAGAATTCAAACCCAGACCCCGGTATTCCAAAGCCTGTGTTCTTAAACACACTGTACCATCTGCCTACGGAAGAGAAACACCACTACCCTCAGCTTCCACCTCTCAACCCCTCTCCTCTCCTCTGTGATTCTCTCGCCCAGATTTCTGGAAGCGCAGCTAAGGATGGCTATGGACTCCTGTACCAGCCTGCCTGCGAGAGCATGGTCGAAGTGGAAGTCCACAAAGTCTCCAGACTAAGCCACAATACCTTATTGTGGTCCAAGACAGTATTCTGAGAGTTCACCACTGGATCGATTACAACTAATAATAAAAAACAGTACTGACTCAATAGACATGAACTTGAGCAAACTCCGGGAGACAGTGGAGGAGAAGGGAGCCTGGCATGTTGCAGTCCATTCGGTAGCAGAATCAGACATGACTTGGAGATGGAACAACAACCGCAACTTTCTCTCCAATTCTTTGTTATGTTTTTCCATCATGTAGACCTCACAGAAAGGACAGTGACTGGCAGGGAAAGAGCTGGGTATCCTTGAGAGTACTGGCCACATGCTATCCATATAAAAAAGGCAGAAAATGGACAATTGAGAGCATAGAGAAGACAAGACAAGAATATGCACAAATGATGGAAGTTACCCAAAGGAAGTCTAGTCTACTGAGACCTCAACTGTTAATCCAGCTCCATATCCAGCCCATTGCTTCACAAGACAAGATGATAACTTCAGGGATGATGTTTTGTTTTATGCAGGGTCTTAGTTCCCTGACCAGGAACTGAACTCGGACTACAGCAATGAAAGCGCAGAGTCCTAACCACTGGACCATCAGGGAATTTCCACTTTCAGGGATGTTTAATAGCCATTAACAGTTCCCTGAAGGAAGAATCATGGGGAAGCCGCCAGAGATCTAACTTATCTTCTTAAGCTACCTTTGGCTGTATGGTTAATAGTAAACTATTAAGAAAACAATTTTGTTTAAAACAAAAGAGAAAGGAATATTTTCAACTGAAGACAACTTATAAATGTTACATGGGGCAGGTGCTACCTCTTTTTGTTTCCCTTCCCAGGGACTACTGAAAAGGATGACATCCACCACATCTCAGAAGACCATGCACATCACGGTCTCCTAAAATCCTTGCAAGGGTGACCACTGTCCCTGAAAATGAGACACTGTCCTCTTCTGAGAGCAAAAAAGCCAAATGTTTCTAAGTACAGGGTCTCTCTAAATCAAAGAAACGTCAGTGTCTCCATGAGGACCTATTGGTATATGAACTCTTGTTTAGTCACTCAGTTGTGTTCAACTCTTTTGTGACGCCATGAACTGCAGCCCATCAGGCTCCTCTGTCCATGGGACTTCCCATGCAAGAATACTGGAGCAGGTTGCCATTTCCTTCTCCAGGGGAATCTTCCCGACCCAGGGATGGAACACTCTCTTGCATCTCCTGCACCGGCATGTGGATTCTTTTACCACTGAGCCACTTGGGAAGCCCACATATACCATACTCTTCTTTAAAGTTTATGGCAGAGAAACACTCTCCCTCTTATAATCACTGTGCAAAGCCACACAGCATTAGAGACGTGTGGGAAGAGAACCCACACAGAACTGATGCTCAGTTCTGTCAAAATATGAAAAGTCTTAAAGTGAGCAGGACGCAATGAAGACAACTTACAACGATGTCTTGTCTGGTTTTGAAAGTGCTGATGTAGTGGCTGTAGTGGCTGTCATCCATCTGCTGCAGGATGGCGATCATGCAAGCAACAAAACTCCCCTGGAAGGAGATGGAAAACACAATATATCCAAGCTCCTGAGACCACCAACTGACAAAGCAAGATGTGGGTACATGGTCTTCGGTTTTCTCTACCCAATTAAGTATGCAGACACCCCAGCATGCTGGAAACATACTGAATTCTAAAGGTCTAAAGGCATGTGCTTTGTAGTTTCTTGGTAAAAACAAGCTTCTTCTGGGTTTGAGAGGAGGGCTTCATTCATCCTGTGGTCAGCTCTGACCTCTGAAATCCCATATGTCAGGGGATACTGACTCTGAGATCCCAGCTAGATGACTAGTGAAGCTCAAACAACTTGTAGATGCTGAGTTGCTTGTTGAGAAAGATGGGTAGTAGAGACATCCAGAGAGAAATGCCAGAAATATTTAGATCATTTAAACAAATTTGAGCTTGGAGGACAGCAAGAGGAGAAAGAGAAGCAGTACAACTGAGTAGAGAAGCAGAGGAGAGGACAGGAGAGGAGAGCTCCCTGCTAGACCACTTCAGTGTCATGCCTCCAGCTCTGGAGTCCTTTGGTCAGTAATTCTTGCATGTTAAGCTATGTAACTGTGGACCTGGTTTGAAGAAAGGGGTTGGATAATTAGATGTGTATTCAGTCTCTCAGCTGTGTCTGATTCTTTGTGGCCCCATGGACTGTAGCCCTCTAGGCTCCTCTGTCCACAGAATTTTCCAGGCAAGAATACTGGAGTGGATTGCTGTTTCCTACTCCAGGGGATCTTCCAGACTCAGGGATGGAACCTGCATCTCTTCCATTGACAACTGGATTCTTTACCACTAGTGCCATCCCTGGTCTAGATAATTAGATGATTACCATCATTTCCATTTTTGAGGCCAGGAATTACATATTCAACTGGCTTTCCCCTAGTCCAATCATATTTGAGTCACAGACTTAATTTTCTAGCCTAAGGTAAGTACCCAAGGCAGAATCTGCCTGTATTCATGTAGTTATGAAAACAATACAAATTTAAATGAATTTGGCACAGAAGAGAGGAAAACCTAGCTGTTCCTGGGATGGAGAGAATAACTTCCTACATACAAAAACAATAAAAGACTATTCATGGTCACCTCTCTCTGGATGAATGCCTTACAACTCCTTTGTTTAAAAAAAGTTTATTTTTATAATTATAAAGCAATGTAAATTTATTGTATTAAGGCTTTGATATTTATCGCCAAACTAGCATACAGTTTGTATCACCATCAGCACCTAACGCTATTTATTTCTCCAGGCCTTTGTTAAAGTGTTTGTCCAAATTTTACCTTCTTGGAAAAGGTATTTTTGGGTCGGGGGCATGCCCTGAGGTTTGTGGGATCTGAGTTGCCTGACCAGGGATGGAACCCAGGCCCTGGGCAGTGAAAGCTCCCAGTCCTAACCACCAGGGAATTCCCAGGAAAGCCACTCTTTTTTTTTTTTTTTGGTCCTACTATGTAGCATGTGGGATCTTAGTTCCCCAACCAGGGATCGAATCCACACCCTCTGCATTTGTGGAGTCTCAACTGCTGGACCACCAAGAAGTCCCTAAAAAGCCATTCTTAACCACCTTACATAAATTTGTAACTCTATGACCCTGAATCCCTTTATTCCACTCAATTTTTTTTCCTTCCACTGCACTTATCTCCTTCTAATATTCTGCACTTATTTTTTTTATTGTTATTCTTGCTAGAATGTAAGCTTTTCTAAGGTAGCGATTTTTGCTCTGTTTCCTGATGTATTTCTCTTGTCTAGAACAATACCTGGCTTATAGCAGTTTCTTACTACCTATTTTTTTAATAAATAGATTTTATTTACAGTAGCAATTTAGAAGAGTTCTTTTTCTATCCTCTAATTAAAATCTCATTGGAAATGGCGACCCACTCCAGGATTCTTGCCTGGAGAATGCTATGGACAAAGGAGCCTGATGAGTTACAGTCCACAGGGTCACGTGACAGGTGGGACACGACTGAGCAACTAAGCACACGTGCATGTAGCTTACACAACTGCAGGCAAAAGACGCTCCATTTTAACGATGATACAACTGGTCTCTCAACAGTCACCTCTGGTCTCCATCATACCTTTTACCTGACAGTTAGTAGACATAATAGTTGGAAAATAAGAGGCCAACACTGACATTTCTAACACCATGCTAATCTCAAGTTCTTGAAAAGATTTTCTTTGAGCGAAAAGGGCTGCCCGGTAATCCAGGGCACCAATCTATAAGCATTTCAAGCATCAGGGGAAACAGAATGTGAAGGGGAGAACTGAATTTATCAGAATTTCTCTCATGGTACCTAAATGCATAGTTGGGAACATAACTTGGCAAGCTGCTGTCAGGGGGCATGGCTAACAGCATGCAGGGCGCTGCCTCCAGAACAGCTGTCTGGAGCCAGAGTCCACCTCAATCACATGGTGGTTGTGTAATCTTGTTCAGGTTTCTGCATGTTTCCTCTTTTTAAAAACGGAGCTTACTATGAGTTTTCAGTGAAATATAAAGTGCTCAAGATACGTTCTAGCACACACACAAAAATGAGCTAACAGTGACCACTACTATTAACATTATTTTGGCTGAACATACTATTACTGTTATCATTCTAATGAAGGTGGATCCACATAAAACATGCAGACATTGAGAATTACCATTACACTGCTTGAGATACTAGAGGAAATGCTGAATGCAGTCAGCTAAACTAATTTTCTGCTCACAAAAGCTCATATTTTCCTTAAAGAAAATATTAAGTAAGTATTTAAAGAGCATTAGAACTGGTCCCAAGTTCTCAGTTCACCTAGGGTGCCTGCGTATCTCAGTGGGTCTCTGCTTTAATGTATAATATTAGAGGAGGTTTTTGTTTCACCGTCCATCTGAGTAAGACTCCTTAAGAATGTGTTCACACACTTTGTATTAGTGAGATCCTTAATAAGTGTCCCCCATTCATCTCCTCTACCTTCCAGTTGGACCATTTTCCCTCAGGAAAAAAATCAGCATCAGATTTACTGACAGTTAAAAAGAAGAGTCACTCAACCATGTAAAGTTCGAGGCCCCATTCAATTCCCGAGGGAGCTATGCCACCCAACAATCAGTGCAGTCTAGAAACTGGGATGGGAGGGGCCTATGTGAATTTGGTCTCAAGTCACTGGTTCCCCAAACCCCTCATTGGGTAGGTGGGATGGGACATTGAGAAGCTGCAGTGGCCGCGTGGTCCCCTGGACGACACTCACGATATGGGGAGACTGTCGGCTCATCCCAATCACGGTCCGGTTGATCCTTCTCAGCAGCCGTTCCATTACCAGCTGTATGTGCTTCGCCGTGGGGCCCTAAGGAGGAAACACATGGATGGACACTCTTCTGACTTGCTTCACTTAAGGAAACCTTAGACAAGTCGAGATTTCTCTTTCATCTTGTTCTGGCTCTTGCCTACAAAACAGTCTCCTATCCAAAAGGGGGAAACATCGCAGAATGATACATAATGTTATTGAGTAATCTGCTTAACACCACTGGTTCTAACGTTTGAAAGTTGAAGGTGGAGATGCAGGAGAAGAATGTCTCCCTAATAACCTAGGTCATCTGGACTCACTGAGAGCTCCCTGTAGCTGCTGACTCAACAGTTTTGGGAGGACCCCCATTAGCATGAGGTACTGGGTCCTGACACTGAGTAGATCAAGTCACTCAGGAAAATTAGGCACATGAATGGGAAGCAAAACGCAAATATACAAAGTTCTTGCCATCTTCTGTGTAGGAGGTTTAAAAAGAAGAAGAAGAAATTCAAGTCAAGGACATTGCTATGAACTGAAGGTTTGCCTTCAAAATTTCTGTGCTGAAGCTCTAACCCCCAAAGGTGATGGTATTTGGAGATGGAGCTTTGGGAGCAAATCAGGTCATGAAGACAAAATCTGGGATTGATGGGTTAGTATCCTTTTAAGAAGGGACACCCGAGAGGTTGTCCTACCAAGGAAAGGCTGTGTGAGGACACAGCTAGAAGGTGGCTGTCTGCAGGCCAGCAGGGGGTCCTCACCAGTACTCAACCATGCAGGCAGGCTGACCTTGAACTCCCAGTCCTTAGAACTATGAGAAATAAATCTATTCTTTAATCCACAAAGCCTTCAGTATTTTATTAGAGCAGCTTGAGCAGACTAAGATAAGGAATTAATAATCTGACTCTGTCAGGTATCTATGAGCAATTATTCAACTTTGTGGAACCTTCAATATTCCTAGCTACAAGAAAAAAAAGAAAAGTTCCTATACAGGAATTAGCTGGGCTGATACACCCAGCACTGCCTTGTGAATGTTTTTCTTTTTCCTTCTCGTGATTTGATATTACATTCCTTCAGTTCCAACTTATCAATATTCAACTCGCCTTTTCAAAGCCAGTATCCATTCCTGCTTCTTGAAAGATAGTCTGCATCTCCTGCTTAAGGCTTCCAACAACTAGATCATTGCTATTTCTGTACTTTTATTAAAACAGCAAGTATTATTAGTACCCCCTTGCTTTTTATTATTTCTTCGAATGAAAGTGACTCATAAAACCTGCCTCTTTGTGGGGTGTTGTGTTTTCCTCTATTAACATGAGTTCCATATGTTAGACCGCAGTAGGTGGGTCCAGTATACAGGCACCCTCTGAGTCTTTAACAAATTTACACTTCAGCAGGAGGGTTGGGGCTTAAATATAAATAAACAAAATACAAAGGTTCCCCAGGAAGGTCAGTTTCATGAGGGGAGGGCTTGCTTCTCTTGTTCACCGCTGAAGACTCAGACCTTTCACAGTGTCCAGAGCACAGGAGCTGTATAAGGAGTGTTTGTGAGTGGAATTTACAACTCAAGGATGGTAAAAACCTTAAAACGTAAGGACAGAATAAAGGCAGCTAGTGGAGTGCAGGAATTTGGGCAGGACTGCACCAACAACTACTTCATGGAGGTGCTTAATGCAACTGGACGCTGAGGAATGGGGAAAATGTGAAGATGTAGTTATAGGAAAACAGGAGGGAATACTGGGCTATAAAAAAGGCGGGGGGCATAAGAATAAACTTCAGTAATGAGAGCCTGGAATGAGCCAAAATGGTATAGGGAGACACGGGAATTAATTGGTACATATAAATATGTCTAGGGACTTTATGTAGGAGATCTGGGTTTGATCCGTGGGTCAGGAAGATCCCCTGGAGAAGGAAATGGCAACCCACTCCAGTATTCTTGCCTAGAGAATCCCATGGACAGAGGAGCCTGGCGGGCTACAGTCCATGGGGCTGCAAAGCACTGCACACGACTGAGCGACTAAACTACCACCCCCAGGGACTATACTGATGGTTCAGTGGTTAAGACTCTGAGCTTCCACTGCAGGGGAAATGGGTTAGATCCTTGGAAGTAAGATCATGCAGGCTGCATGCCTCAGCCAAATAAAAGAGATATTATCTAAAAAATAAGAGTAGAAAACATTTAGGTTTCAGAAGGAAGGATCAGCATCAGACAGCATATATGGAGAACTTCTCAGAAGCTCAAGAATACATACTATAGTGCTCTCAGATACCAAAAGCATAAGAGGGTAGAGGTTTCTACCTTACAAGCCTACACAGAGCTCTGGTTCTGAAAAGTTCCCATAGAGACCTCAGTGATGGTCAAACTGGGCTGGCCAGGAAATCAGCCAGCAGCGGCCCCCATAGCAGGCAGACTTCCCCAAACCTAGATTTGCCTGGTAGGTTCTAGCCAGGAAGAGCCTCTCTAAACCTCTAAAGTGGGTACCGCCTAATTCTCAACTCCTGGGATGAGCAGGGCCGCACAGCTGTCCCTGTCCCCGGCCACAGGACCAGCATGAGCTGTGCTCCACATCAGGGACTCTTGAACTCACCACATCCTTCCTGTCCAGAACCTCCAGGAGGTAGCTGAGAAGCTGTGAGCTGGCCTCGTGGTCAGGCTTGCTGGAGTTGTCGTCTAACTGGCCACTGAGCTGGTCTATCAGCAGAGCAAGCAGCACATCCCTGCACTCTGCGGGCAAGAAGGCAGACCACTCAGCAGCTGCCGGAGCACCCCCCCCACATAACCTGGCTCC
>NW_011494713.1:7089835-7092702 GCF_000754665.1 Bison bison bison
CCTTCCTACAGCCCCCTCTCTGCCTGTCCCTCCAGCTCCCGGCTCTGGACTCAGCCCTGCAGGGGCTCCTCCGGGCTACCTGGGAGCAAGTGATATTTAGGCACGAAGTTCAACCCTCTACCTTGACCTTAAATGCAAAGGAAATCCCACCTAGTGTGTAGTCCCATGTTTATAAAGTATTTAACAATGTCTTTAGCTTTTTTGGCGGGGCAGGGGTGGAGCTTCCTTTGCCTCAGATGGTAAAGAGTGTGCCTGCAACACAGGAGACCAGGGTTCAATCCCTGGGTTGGGAAGACCCCTTGAGAAGGGGGAATGGCAACCCACTCCAGTATTCTTGCCTGAAGAATCCCGTGGACAGAGGAGTCTGGCAGGCTGCAGTCCATGGGTTCACAAAGAGCTGGGTACAACTGAGCGAGTAACACAGAGCATTTTTTTTTAAGGCATATAACTTTTTTTTTTTTAAAAAAGGACTAGGACTTCCCTGGAAGTGCAGTGATGAAGACACTGCCTTCCAGGGTAGAGGGGTGTCGATTCAATCCCTATCAGGGAATTAAGATCCCACACGCCTTAAGGCCAAAAAAAAAAAAAAAAAAACCCCTCAGAAGCCCTATTATAACAAGTTCAATAAAAGACTTAAACATGTTTTTGAATAAAATAAAATTTAAAAAGGTCAACTTAGGGATTCCCTGGCATTCCAGTGGTTAGGACTCAGCGTTTCCACTGCAGGGTGCACAAGTTTGATCCCTGGTCAGGAAACTAAGATCCCATAAGCCACGTGGTGCAGCAAAAAAAAAAAGGCCAGTGTGATATTTGTAAGCTAAGTTATAGGAAATTAATAAACTAAGCAAGTTATATGCTTTTAATTTTTTGACATGTTCTACAGACTGGATAAAATATACTCAAAAATTCCTATGAACGCTAAGCTTCATCAGCACATTTCAGTGAGTTTCACAGATATTCTTTTCATGCTTTGGCAGATACTTCGACTTCATACAGGAAGGTGCTGTCTTTCCACTATGTCTTCTTTCTGGGAACTTCATGATGATAAAATATTATTCTGATAAGTCCAGATATTCTGGGCATGAACAGAAATGACTGTGAACAGTGATACTACTTCCTCTGTTGGAATTATGCAGTGCATCCTTGCTCTTCAGCTCAAATGCCTCATCTTCATGGTCTCATTTATGCCTTCCACATCCTTAGAGGCACAAGTTATCACAGCATAATAAGAGGTTGACTAATACTAGGTTTTCTACTTAAGAGCACTCACTAGCTTTCTGCACCCCCCCGACCATGTTCTTGAAACAGTTGAAATATCTGAGCACAAATTCAGAGGCTTAGAAAATATCAGAGCCAAAAAACACTGCTGATTTGATCTAGTACAAGTCCATCCTTCTATAGAAACAGAAGCTGAGACTTACTAGATGGTCCTTTGTTTGTCTGAAGTTATATAACTAGCCTGGAGCAAAGTCAGAAGGGTTCTCTCACCAACCTACTCAACTTTTCCTGCTTCTGAGGTACCCTGGTGGTCCTCGGACCCTCCAGCCAATACACACAGCATGAATCACCCACTGGGACTCCCTGACCTCGTGGCAGCTTCAAAAACAGGTCCCACAGCTGGCCCACCCTGACGAGTCTTGGGTTTACTGGGAAAGGACCAGGTATGGGACCTCCTTCCCATGTCAACTTTGGGGCAGGAACACAGTGATTTACACCTGATGGCTCCTTGCTTGACTAGTTACAAAGTGAAAGAGTCTTTTATCAGTGTAAGAGTTTTCTTCCCTCGGTGCCCTCCTCCACTCTTAGCAGTAAAATGGTCATCTGGCTCACCCACAGCTCCCTCCAAACCCCTCTGATTTATTGTGACTGCCACTACTCCTGCCATGGTCAATTTTTTGCCATTGATGTGACATGAGTGGAGGAGTGGAGGAGAAATGTGCATAACCTGCTCTGCTGAACAAGTACAAGCAGCAAGAAGTCCATCACTGCCCCGGGGCATCACGGCATCCCTGCCATAGGGTACCACCGCCCCACAACATCACTGCCCCATGCCATGACATCTTGGTATCACTGCCTGCCCCAGTCCCTGGTTCAGTTCAGTTCAGACTGAGCAACTGAACTGAACTGAACCAGGGACTGGGGCAGGCGGTGATACCATGATGTCATGGCAGGGGGCAGTGATGCTGTGGGGCGGTGGTACCCTATGGTTACTGATACTATACTCCATGTCTAGGTCAAAGGAGATGCATTTGTTTAAAAGGACCATCTTTCCTGCTTGCCTGTTGCTTTCTGGGGTTTATATTTTGAGGACAAAGTTTGCTAATTAATGCAACATTCGCTATAGAATTAAACATTAAAGAACACATGATTTTGCTCTTTCATGGAGCTAGGTGAAATGCTGAACTGATTTCACCTTCTGCTTAAAACCAGTTTCTCAGGAAGTGCTTAAGTATCACCAAGGACATAATTAATTTTTTTTTTTTTTAAAGGCAGCATTGGCTGAGGAAGACAATTTCCATAAGAGGCCATTTTTGCTGGAGACTCACCCGACTGCTGGAAAAGATTGCTCTCTACTATCTTGGTCATGCAGTTCAGTTTCTGGCGAACTAAGTGGTTGTCAGGGATGCTCTGGATGAATTTGCAGAAGAGCACACTAGAAGAGAAACCCAGGTAGTTAGTGGTTTTATCCTGCCTTGTTGAAGGGAATAAGCTCTTCCTCTCTCGTGGGAGATTATTTGGGCGTGGAGAGGTTGACCTGGAATTCTCTCCTCCATGACCGGAGAGTCTGTCTCTAAGAAGCCAAGGAGAGGCTATATTCTGCGTTCACTCTAGGGCTCAGCTGGGGAGCTGAGTCTGCCAAACCTGCC
>NW_011494713.1:7092802-7100180 GCF_000754665.1 Bison bison bison
GTCCATCACTGCTTTGCAGACCTGTCTTCATACTCAATTTCTGCAAAAGCCTTTCTGGCTAATTCCACCCCAGTGTCAATAACCATGTGACCTGGCATTCCTGGGGTACTTAGGTATATGGCTGGAAGCATATTATTATGTATATTTTTCCTAGAGTTAATTTTATATCTGTGCATTTTCTTTCTTTGGAGAAAGTGCAAACCTCTCTCAGGGGCCTTTATCTTCCCTAGAACTAAGCACAGAAAGGTGTTCAGTCCATATGTGTCCATACATGTTAGAAGAATCACATCATGTGTAGTAGTCCAAGCTGAAGCTGTGCAGGGGAGATGCATCTCCTGTTAAGAAATAACAGGAACTTCCCTGGTGGTTCAGTGGTTAAGAATCTGCCTTGCAATGCAGGGGATGCTGGTTCAATCCCTTGTCAGGGAACTAAGATCCCACATGCTGTGGTGCAACTAAGACCAAGCTTTCTGGAGCCCATGTGACACAACCAGAGAGGCCTGAGTGCTGCCACTAAGACCCAAGACAGCCAAATAAATAATTTTTTTAAAAGAAACAATAGTTTTTGGCTATTCACCTGAGTTCAATAGGATCGAACACAAGTTTGACATCATTAATGATGCTAGGAAGGTACTTCAAGGCTGCCCCCTGCAAGAAAAACAAAAAAGCAGATTCAGTCATCAAGCAAGACAGATACAGAATTTCCTGCATGATCTCAAGAAGAAATGACCAATGCTGGGAAACAGGAAACTGGACACGAATGTTCTTGTGATGAAGAAGAAACCTAGTATTGCTAACATACGCTCTCCTATCATCTTTTTCCTAAAAAAATCTGGACAGACAGCTTTCCATTGTCCATTTAGAATTCATTTTTCTATCCAAGGAGGTAATCAAAACCTTGACATTTCCCTCACAAAGTTGCCAGAGAGAGAAGAAAATAAAGTTCAGATCTGAGTCCTTAGGAATTACGTATTTTACATTTAAATAACTGCTAAGGATGATGATGATGGAGACTTTGGGCTTCTGGGGAGAAGGGAAGCCCTAAGAAGAAAGCCTGCTGCTTGAATCATTATCAAGGTCAATTGGCTAAATTCAGAGAGGCCATAAAAGCCATGCAAGGGATGTCTAAAAAGGTAGCTTGTCATCTTTGGGAAAATGTCTATTTTCCCAAAAAGGTCTTCTGTCCATTTTTTGATTAGGGTGTTTGGTCTTTTGATATTGAGGTGGATGAGCTGTTTTGTGTATTTAGGAAATTATTCCTTGCAGGTTGCACTGTTTGCAAATATTTTCTATCCTGTGGGTTGTCTTTTTGTTTTCTTTACGGTTTTCTTTGCTATGCAAAAGCCTTTTACTTTGATTAGGTCCCACTTGTTTATTTTTCCTTTTATTTCTTTTGCTCTGGGAGACTGATCTAAGAAAATACTGCTGCGATTTATGTCAGATAATGTTTTGCCTATGTTCTCTTCTAGAATTTTTAGGTGCCATGGATTATATTTAGGTATAATTAGGCACATGCAAAGATGCTCAACATCACTGATTATCACAGAAAAGAAAATCTAATGAGATATTATCTCACACAGGTCAGGGGTCTATAAACAATAAATGCTGGTGAGGGTGTAGAGAAAAGGGAACACTCAACACTGTTGGTGGGAATGAAAACTGGTACAAGCACTATGAAGAACAGCATGGAGGTTCCTCAAAAAACAAAAAACAGAGTTACCATACCATCCAGCAATCCCACTCCTGGGCATCTACCCAGAAGAAACAAAAACTCAAATCCGAAAAGATACATGCACCCCAATGTTCACAGCAACACTGTTCACAATAGCCAGAAGATGGAAACAGCCTAAGTGTCCATCAACAGAGGAGTGATAAAGATGTGCTGTGTGTGTGTGTGTGCGTGTGAGATGGAATATTGTAAGTGTTAGTCACTCAGTCATGTTCGACTCTTTGCCATCCCATGGATGGCAGCCCGCCAGGCTTCCCTGTCCATGAAATTCTCTAGGCAAGAATACTGGAGTGGTTGTCACTTCCTTCTCTGATAATGGAATATTACTCAGCCATAAAAAAGACAGATATCATATGATATCACTTACATGTGGCATCTAACAATAACACACATGAGTTTATTTATAAAACAGAAACAGACTCACAGACATAGGAAAAAAACAGTAATCAAAGGGGAGAGGGTAGGAAGGGATAAATTAGGATTAACAGATATACATCATGATATAGAAAATAGATAAACAATAAGGACCTGCTGTATAGCAGAGAGAACTATATTCAATATCTTATAATAACCTGTAATGAAAAAGAATCTGAAAAAAATACATATGTATAACTGAATCACTTTGCTGTACACCTGAAACTAACACAACATTGTAAATCAACTCTACTTCAACAAAAATAGCTAGCTTATCTTTGGGAAATGAACATTTGAAAATACAAATGTACGAAAAAGTGAATACAAAGGGATTTCCCCTTTACTTTCTACACGTCATTCTAAAATTAAGTTTTCCATGAATGAGGATTATTTTTTTTTATCATGCACTGTAAGTTTTTCGTTCCCCAGAACATCCTCACCCACAGTATTAAGAGTAGCCCAAGTAGATCAAGCTGACCTTGATCTTGACAGCTTCTTCCATAGGCCTGTCCATCAATGAATTGAAAGCAAGAAATAACTGGCGGATGGAATTATTAAATTCATCTCCATCTTCACTTTGGCCATAAAATCTTAACAGAAAAAAAAAAAAGAAGGCAGTCAGACATTCCATGTTTAAAAGACACTTTTCAATAGGTTTGTTGCCTCCCTGATGCTAGCGGCCCATGCCTCACTTGTCACCTCTTCACACTGCACGGAGCCATCTCAGGTGCTCTGAGCTGGGAAGTCATCACCACCTGGACAAAAGGAAGGTAGTGATTTGTATGTAAAGTCCTACAACAGAGCTCTCCTCCTGGTCCCCTGAAGCTGTCTGAAGGCCAGTCTTGGTGATGTCCTCCATCATAGTGGCGTGTGGGCATTCCTGGAACAGGGTGGGGAACAGCCAGAAGCTGCTTCTCCTCAAGTAGCAGATGAGCCCTGCCTACAAGCCCACCATCCTCAGCTCATGAGAACAATGTCCAATAAGCAGGGGACTTTCTCAGCTACCCAGACTGACAGCTCAGTCTTGCCACCTCCTGCTCTCCAACCCTCCCTCTCTCTCACCTCTTCTAATCATGCTATCTAATCACTCTGCAACTTGAATCATTCTGTCTCATCACATCAAGATCATTTGTGCTGAAGTTTCAGACAATAGGTAGTAAAGTTCTTCAACCCAGAAATGATCTGAAACCAATCTAGTCTGTGAGTCCAGTTAGCATTCTTCTATCTACTGACCTAGCCAACCTGCTCCACAACAGGGCCCTCACAGGACACAGGCCACCTTGGCCTTCACTGATACTGCACTTCATTTCTTGCTTTTTAAATTAAAAAAAAACAAAAACAAAAAACAAAAACCTTTTGGCCATGCTGTGGGGTATGTGAGATCTTAGTTCCCCAACCGGGGATCAAATACACCTGCATCGGAAGCTCGGAGTCTTAACTGCTGGATCTCCTGGGGAGTCCCTGATTCACGCTTGTTTAAGTAAGGTACCCTGCTTGTCTATCAACTGAAAAGTTGGTTTTTCTCCTAAGTAGAAATCAGAAGTCTCATGTCTCAAGAAACACAAAAGTACTGAAACTGTAGCCCAAGTGCACTTACGCTGGGTGGCCATCTTACCACCAACTAGTCAAGAGTAGGGATGGTTTGAACTTGGAATTTTATACACACACTCAAATATATACGCATATACATATTTATATTCGTCTCCTCCATTCACCTATAATCTATGGTACTTATGGAATGTGAACTTCTCTGAAAATTACTCAGAGGGTTTCTGCTAATTCTCAATTCATCCATTCTGCAGAACTGGAAAAGAACTTTATTTGCAATTTATTCCATGAAGTATCTCAAAATGAACATGTGCAAAACAGAACTCACTTGATTTTCCTGCTCATCTTTCAATAGTCCACATCTTGGCAAGTAGCATACCAAACCTAGAAGTTCTCTACAACTTTTCTCTCTCATTCTCCCACCCATTCTAATAGCAAGTCCTGTGACCCTAAATCCCTAAATCAGTCCACTCTCTGCATCTCACAGGAGACAGACCCACCGGATCTCACATTTGAACTATAACAGCCTATTGGAGGGAGGGTCAAGAGGGAG
The DNA here is from genome assembly GCF_000754665.1 of Bison bison bison. Taxonomy (NCBI): domain Eukaryota; kingdom Metazoa; phylum Chordata; class Mammalia; order Artiodactyla; family Bovidae; genus Bison; species Bison bison. The sequence continues at coordinate 7,097,047 of NW_011494713.1, forward strand.
GGGATATATGTATAAACTACAGCTGATTCACATTGTTGAAACTAACATTGCAGAAACACACACAACATTGTAAAACAATTACCCTCCAATTAAAAAAAAAAAAGACTAAAACTTAAAACACAACAAAAAACAGCCTATTAAGTGGTCACCCAGGTTTCACTCTTAACCCCTGGCAATCCATTTTCCACCTAAGAGATGAGATGATCTTATATTGGGTTGGCCAAAAAGTCCGTTCAAGTTTTTCCACAGCATCCTATAGAAAAACCTAAATGAACTTTCTGGCCAGCTCAGTAAAATGTAAGCCAGATATATCACTACCTCTCTAACTGAAACCCTTCAGTGGTTTCCCATGACACCTGGAATGAAATCTGAACTCCTTAGGATGACCTAGGTGGTCTTCATCAGGCATCACTGCCTGTGAGGCTCCGTCCCCCCATTCTGGATCTGTGCTCCAGCAACAGTGGCTTCTCCTGATTCCTCCCACAGGTCACTAGGTGACCCCGCAGGACACTTGCCATAGCTGTTCCTACTCCCCACACTTCTCTTACCTGAGACTTTCAGAGGCCAGCTCCTTGTCTTTCAGTCTCAACTCAAACGCTAGCCACCGGAGAAGTCTCTCCCACCAGCTCAGCTCAAGGAGCCCTCCCAAGTCACTGCCACATCAATGCCTTCCCTCCTAGCTTTTATCTATCTGAGATGATCTTGTGGGCTTCTTTATTATCTGTCCCCCTGACCTTGATGTAACCCACAAGCATCACTGGGGCAGGAACCTCGTCTCATCTGTGCTTGACCCCCAACACCTAGAGCATCCTACGTGTGTGACTTAAAAAAAGGAATTATGGACTTCACTGGGAGTCCAATGGTTAAGACTTCACCCTCCAACATTGGGGGTGTGAGTTCAATCCCTGGTCAGGGAGCTAAGATTCCCACATGCCCTGAGGCCAAAAACCAAAACCTAAAACAGAAGCATATTGTAACAAATTCAATGGAGACCCCCCCAAAAAATATTAATTAATTAAAAAGGGATTGCAGGATTAAAACCAACCTTCTCAGTGTCCTATTGCATCTATAAAATCCAAGCGATTGACCACAACAAAATTCTGTAAAGCAATTATCCTTCAATTAAAAAAAAAAAAAAAAATCCAAGCGAGTGGAGAATACAGATTGCTAGACTCTCTGTCCCAGCTTAAGCTCTTTTTTAGAATGAGAAAACATCAGGGGGAAAAATAATAATAAACAGGCCATCCAGGCCCAAGTTCAAGAGTCACTCTCTTAGTTTCATGGGTTAATTAACTTGGCTTTTCCACTGTTATCATGCAATCTGATGTTGAAAATGATGAACACAATGTTGTTGCTCAGTCAGTCGGTCGTGTCCAACTCTTTGTGACCCCATGGACTGCAGCATGCCAGGTTTCCCTGTCCTTCATCTCCCAGAGCGTCCTCAAACTTACGTCCACCGTGTTGGTGATGCCATCCAACCATCTCGTCCTCTGTTGTCCTCTTCTCCTCCTGACTTCAATCTTTCCCAGCATCAGGGTCTTTTCTAATGAGTTGGCTCTTCACATCAGGTGGCCAAAGTATTGGAGCTTCAGCATCAGTCCTTCCAATGAATATTCAGGACTGACTGCCTTTAGGATTGACTGGTCTGACCTCCTTGCAAGTCCAAGGGACTCTTCTCCAACACCACAGTTTGAAAGTATCAATTCTTTGGCACTCAGTCTTCTTTATGGTCCAACTATCACACCCATACATGACCACTGGAAAAATCGTAGCTTTGACTAGAAGGACCTTTGTTGGACAAGTTAAGAGTGAAAGAACACAACGGGCTGGATGCAATGAAACTTTATGAAGGGTAAAAGAGTCAGTGGATCATTAATGGAAACTGTTTTTTAAAATTTCATCAATTAAGGTTTTCTTTTTATGTTTTTATGAGGATTCTTATTGCTGGACATCAGGGTTTGGTTTGCCATACAAACTTTTAGGTAAGGGAAAGTTTCCTCAGTAGGACATCCTAACTGAATATGTGGAAATTCAGCATTAATTATGAAATACAAATACCAAACAATAAAAGACCATCTGAAAAGACTAACAGAGGGTGAGTATACACCCTGTGCTAGGGGAACACCGCTGGCTTCTGCTAGGGAAGAAAGAGTTGTCATTTGTCCAGCTCAACGTTTAAGTCATTAAACATGTTTATAAACCATAAAAATGTACAAATTCACTGTAGAAACTTTGAAAATGCAGATTAAAAAATAAACCTAAAGTCCTCTTACCTACAGTTTTACTACAATTTTAGCATATTATGCATCCAGTCCTAATTATTTTTGAAATTGTGATATTATGTTTTCTACCTTAGTCTTGAACCTATCAGGGTTCTCTTACCTCATTCAAATACCCTACATTTGAAAGGCTGCAATATACATACTGTAACATTCATCTTTGTTCATACTTGATGGATTTCTTTTCATAAATTTTTAGATGGTTTATCACTGGACAAATATCTTCCTCTGCTTTATGTGTATATGTTTGATTTTTATCCACAGTGCCCAATTTCCATGCTTAAAGAGTTTGTATTCCTATCAGCATTAAAACACATGGCTAAATTTGTCCACTCTTACCAAAGGATGATAAAGATTTTTTCACCTTTATTAAATGTAGAGGTAAAGATGGTGTATGTATTACATTTTAATAGTATAAATTTTTTAAAAAATTTAACTGACCACTTGTTTTCTTTAGTAAATTATATTTTTGGTTTGTATTGTGTAAGGATATTTATCATTCTGTAGTTGATTTTTCAGTTCAGTTCAGTAGCTCAGTTGTGTCCAACTCTCTGTGACCCCATGAATCACAGCACACCAGGCCTCCCTGTCCATCACCATCTCCCAGAGTTCACTCAGACTCAAGTCCATCGAGTCGGTGATGCCATCCAGCCATCTCATCCTCTGTCGTCCCCTTCTCCTCCTGCCCCCAATCCCTCCCAGCATCAGAGTCTTTTCCAATGAGTCAACTCTTCACATGAGGTGGCCAAAGTACTGGAGTTTCAGCTTTAGCATCATTCCTTCCAAAGAAATCCCAGGGCTGATCTCCTTCAGAATGGACTGGTTGGATCTCCTTGCAGTCCAAGGGACTCTCAA
>NW_011494713.1:7100280-7101971 GCF_000754665.1 Bison bison bison
AATAGACAGGGTTGGATCTCCTTGCAGTCCAAGGGACTCTCAAGAGTCTTCTCCAACACCACAGTTCAAAAGCATCAATTCTTTGGCACAGGCTTTCTTCACAGTCCAACTCTCACATCCATACATGACCACAGGAAAAACCATAGCCTTGACTAGATGGACCTTTGTTAGCAAAGTAATGTCTCTGCTTTTGAATATGGTATCTAGGTTGGTCATAACTTTCCTTCCAAGGAGTAAGTGTCTTTTAATTTCATGGCTGCAATCACCATCTGCAGTGATTTTGGAGCCCCAGAACATAAAGTCTGACACTGTTTCCACTGTTTCCCCATGAAGTCATGGGATCAGATGCCATGATCTTCGTTTTCTGAATGTTGAGCTTTAAGCCAACTTTTTCACTCTCCACCTTCACTTTCATCAAGAGGCTTTTTAGTTCCTCTTCACTTTCTGCCATAAGGGTGGTGTCATCTGCATATCTGAGGTTATTGATATTTCTCCTGGCAATCTTGATTCCAGATTGTGCTTCTACCAGCCCAGCGTTTCTCATGATGTACTCTGCATATAAGTTAAATAAGCAGGGTGACAATATACAGCCTTGACGAACTCCTTTTTCTATTTGGAATCAGTCTGTTGTTCGATGTCCAGTTCTAATTGTTTCCTGACCTTCATATAGGTTTCTCAAGAGGCAGGTCAGGTGGTCTGGTATTCCCATCTCTTTCAGAATTTTCCACAGTTTATTCTGATCCACACAGTCAACGGCTTTGGCATAGTCAATCAAGCAGAAATAGATGTTTTTCTGGAACTCTCTTGCTTTTTTGATGATCCAGTGGATGTTGGCACTTTGATCTCTGGTTCCTCTGCCTTTCCTAAAACCAGCTTGAACATCTGGAAGTTCATAGCCTTTAATCAGTAAATTTATTGACCTTTGATCCTTACTATAAGTTACAAGTTTTTTTCCATGTTGTTTGCCTTTAATTTTATGATTTTTTAAAAAAACAACGTTTAAAAAAATACACATGCTCAAATCACAGGCTTGCAAGCCTCTTACTTGCAGCTTTATGCCTATTAACATTTTAGTATGTTACCTGTAGTTTCCAAAGTACACATCTGCCTTAGAAATATAGTTTAACAGTTTGGAAATCCAGTAGCGATGGCAATGGGGTTGTGGGCATTCCCAGAAAAGTGATTTTTTCATTTTTGATTTCTATTGTTTTTGATGGAACAGTTATCCTAGGAATTCAAATTGGGAATTATCATATCTTTAGGGCTTAGTTTCACCAGGCACCTCAGCTTTAAGTCAGCAAAGAAACACAAACCTCAGACACAAATCCTCCAAACAACAGCCACTATTTCCATCTACTTCCAACAACAGTTCACGATCCTAGATCTGCACGTCCAATATCACCGTGAAGCGCCTTGCTATTTTAAATACATTCTTGCCACAGGAACCTGATTTCCTAGACATCTGTCACCAACAAAGGCTCTCATTTAGGTTGCACATTGTAGCCACCTGCATCCCTCAGTCCAACTGCCACTACTGCCTTAGAAATTCTGCTGACCCAAAAGGACTTGGCATGAACCTCCTTTAAAGGTTGCACAGTCCACCCTTAAGTTTCCTTGGTGCCTCAGTGGTAAACAAAATGCCAGCAGTGCAGGAGACACGGGTTCGATTCCTGGGTTGGAAAGATCCCCTG
>NW_011494713.1:7102071-7106125 GCF_000754665.1 Bison bison bison
CACCCTTAAGTTTCCTTGGTGCCTCAGTGGTAAACAAAATGCCAGCAGTGCAGGAGACACGGGTTCGATTCCTGGGTTGGAAAGATCCCCTGGAGATGAGAGGGCAATCCACTCCACTGTTCTTGCCTGGGAAATCCCATGGACATGGGAGCCCGGTGGGTTGCAGTCCATAGGGTTGCCAAGAGTCAGACAGGACTGAGCAACTAAACAATAAGTCCACTCTCATCTTCAGCTCTGAAGTTCTGAAATTTGATAGTTCCATGATCCAAAAGCTCAAAGAGCTGAACATATACACAAGGAATAAGAAAAAAATACTGTCAGAGAGGGTGGAGAGCATCAACATAGTATTACCATCACCATTACCTCAAGTAGAGTACTCTAGATTGGATGATGAACCTAAACAAGTACTTTAAGGCTTTCAAAGCAGCAAAAAGCAATTCCGTCTTGCTGGAATCATCTGCATTTGCCACGTAAAAGTTCAGTACCTTGGAGAGTTTCCTGAAAAAGAGGAGAAAGAGAAAAGCGTCAGTGGGCAAAGCGGTATTCTGGGGCCCAAGGTGCACAAGACAAAAGGGAACCTGGCTTCTAAGGAAGAAGTCGTAACTATAGTAACTATTTCTTCTAGAAATTTCTTCTTCACTGCAGTCTAGCTTCCCTTCTGCTTATAAACCAGGGATAGTTTCTTTTCCTTTGCAGGATTCTTTTTTTTTTTTTTTAACTTTTTATTTTGTATTGAAATATAGTCAATTAACAATGTTATGATAGTTTCAGGTGGACAGCAAAGGGACTCAGCCATACAGATACATGTATCCATTCTCCCTCGAACTCCCCTTCCATTCTTTTTAAAAGGATCAAGAAAAAGAGCTGAATGGACGCGAATTGCGAGGGTATTTTAATCTCTAGTATGTTACACAGGGGCTTCCCAGGTGGTGCAGTGGTAAAGAATCCGCCTGCCAGTGTAGGAGACACGGGTTCGATCCTTGGGTCATGAATATCTCCTGGAGGAGGAAATGGCAACCTACTCCAGTATTCTTGTCTGGGAAATCCCATGGACAGAGGAACCTGGTGGCCTACAGTCCGTGGGGTCGCAAAGAGTAGGACATGACTTATTGACTAAAACAACAACATGTTATGCCGACTTTTTCAAATGTTCTTGTAAGGATGGAATTGTCTGCCTAAGTAGCCACCTTAAAAGAAATCAAATTCCCTCCAATCTGCCCCAACTTTTTAGAATCTCCAAATTGGAGCCAGATGAAAATTTTATTGTCTGAGAAGAGCAGCCCAGAGCTCTGAGCATCTGAACAGATAAAACTGCTCTGGGATTGCTCTTTATGCTTTTCTAGGGTCTTTGGACTAGGCACTGTTTTAATTTGGGGCCATCTCACATTTTTGAGGGCACTGAAATTTTGAACTTTTCTTCTGGGAATCTTTTTGAGTTTTCCCAGTATTAAGAAAAATTCATAGCAATCATGTAGAATTGATCAATTATTGCAAATCAACTCAGATTACCAGAAGCACACCACTTGGAGTCCTGCACTTGGCTCTGTGTAATAAAGATCCAATGACAGGATTTCATCTTTTTCTTTTTTTGAGTATAGTTGACTTAAAATGTGTTAGTTTAAGGTGTACAGCAGAGTGCATCAGTTTACACATATACATACACCCACTGTTTTTAATGTTTTTCCCATATAGGCCATTACAGAGTACTGAGGAGAGTTTCCTGTACTATATAGTAGGTCTTATTATCAATAGTTATCTATTTTATATACAGTAGTGTATATGTAGCTGTGTATATGTCAATCTTCCAACTTACCCCTCCCCTCCTGTATCCCCTGGTAACCGTAAGGCTGTTTTCTCCATCTGTGACTCTACTTCTACTTTGTAAATAAGTTCGTTTGTACTATTTGTACATCACTTTGCCAAGGGTCCATATAGTCAAAGCTTTGGTTTTTCCAGAGTTGGACCACAAAGAAGACTGAATGCCAAAAAATTAATGCTTTTGAATTGTGGCGCAGGAGAAGACTCTTGAGAATTCCTTGAACTGAAAGGAGTTCAAACAAGTCAATCCTAAAGGAAATCGATCCTGAATATTCACTGGAATGACTGATGCTGAAGCTCCAATACTCTGGCCATCTGATGCAAAGAGCTGACTCATAGGAAAAGACCCTGATGCTGGGAAAGACTGAAGGCAGGAGAAGGGGATGACAGGATGAGATGGTTCATTGGCATCACTGACTCAATGGACACAAGTTTGAGCAAACTCCGAGAGATAGCGAAGGACAGGGAACCCTGGCGTGCTACAGTCCATGAGGTCACAAAGAGTCGGACACAACTGAGCTACTGAACAACAACAACTTTTTTTTAGATTTCACAAATAAGTAAGATCATATGAAGGATTTTGTCTCTTGTGGCTATTGCCTTGGAAATTCAGACTACTGGGTGTAAAGAACTGCCTCATTGGTTTATCTGCTGCTTCCCTGAACCTAGAGGGCATTATATCCATTGTGTTAATTGCTGATTATGCTTTAATGTCACTTATGTTTTATTACATTTTTGAACCATTATGCGGATAAAACCGAGAACTTTCTTGTTTAGTTCAGAAAAAGACACATGGGATCAAAGGTCTGAATGACAGAGCAGGTCAGCAGGTAGCCTGAGAGATCAGCTGGCAACAACTGGCACAATCAGGCATAAGCCACGTGAGAAACATCCCTGCCATCTCAACTACACTCCTGTCACTATCGTGTTGCTCTGCACAAAAACCAGAATGCAAGGGGCTGGGGACAGGCCACACTGTGGTGAGCTGGGCACTGCAAGGCAAAGCTCAGAGTAAACACCAGTCAGGTCTCATAATCCAAAGACAGAAAGAAGGCTTCACTCTGGGAAAGGTGGGGACCATTCCCTCTTATGTAAAAGAAAGAAAACTCAACCATTTTCTATCCTCTGAGCCAGTGGTCCCCAACTGTTCTGGCACCAGGGACCAGTTTTGTGGAAGACAATTTTTCTACAGACCAGCGGAACAGAAAATAGTTTTCAGGATGATTCTCATAAGGAGTTTGTAATCTAGATCCCTTGCATGCACAGTTAATAGGAGGGTTCACTCCTATGAGAATCTAATGGCACCATTGATCAGATAGCAGGCAGAGCTCAAGCGATGATGTGAAGGATGGGAAGTGGCTGTAAATACAGATGAAGCTTTCTTTACATGATCCCCAGCCACTCACCACCTGCTGTGGGACCTGGTTCCTATTGGGTCACTGACTGGTACCAGCCCATGACCTGGGGGTTGGGGACCCCTGCTCTAAGCAATGACTTCTACAAAGCATTCGTTGTATAGAGTTGAGGGCATGACCTATAGTTCTCTCGTATGTGGTCCTCCTTCACCTTCTGATTGACCCCACTGGCACCTCTGGTGATCCCACTGACACCCACCTCCTAAGATCTTGGGTAGGGTCCTCTGTCCTGGATCATGCTCCTAACAACTTCAACTCCTCACCTATAGATGCTCTGGATTCTTAAGGCAGTACAGCCTTATCTCTTCCATAACTTCCCAGAGATGAGGGCCTGAATATAATCCTTTTTCCATAGGCGGAATTGTTGGATGGTTCCCACTTTCCACCAAGAAGTTTAGCACAAGGTTCTGTACTTTAGAGGTGCAGGTCCTCAGCTCATGGCCTTTTGGTTTCTCAACAACCCAGACCCTGGAGCACAAACCGACAACCCAACCACAGACCCTTCCCGGGCCTGGTACTCACACGTAGGCCAGAGTGGCGCTGAAGTGCTTATAAATGTAGGTCTCGAGAACAGGGTTGAAATGCTGGAACTTGATGTCTCCTATCAGTGAAATAATAAACACCTGCCAAAGGTGAAAAATATAAATAGCAGTACAGCACAAACCCTGGCATTCAGTCAACAAGCTGGGTCTCAATGTATGGGGTCTTTTCCTTCTTGATTATTCTGGCAGCGTCCCCAACATTACTATTCCAGAGCTGAAGAGAAGTCTCAGGTTTCTTTTCATTTAACATGAACAGAGAGACCATGAAGTGTCAGGCAC
>NW_011494713.1:7106225-7132790 GCF_000754665.1 Bison bison bison
ACTGTGGTAAATGCTGGGAGGAAGACAATACAATCCAGCACCCCTGGCCTCAGAGAGCTGACCGCCACAGAAAGCAGGCGGGCACAGGTAAACACGTCAGGGAAGAAAACGGAATCGGAGGGGGCAGGGTGTGGGGAGGGGTTTCCTGGAGAATAATAGATACTATCTCAAGGATACAGCTAATGAAATACTGAACGACGTCTCTCTCCTCAGCGCAGTGTGGGTGCCCCTAAAAACTGAACTTCACCAGATTTCTGGGTCTCAATTTTCTGCTCAGATGTTAACTCTTATCAGGTGCCATCTTATCACTACCAGACACACAACCAACAAATAACCACTTTGCACCTACTTATGATGCACGCATGCGTGCTTAGTCACTCTGCCATTTTTGACTCTTTCCAACCCTATGGACTGCAGCCCACCAGGCTCCTCTGTCCATATTTCCCAAGCAAGAATACTAGAGTGGGTTGCCATTTCTTTCTCCAGGGGATCTTTGCCATCTAGGGATGAAACCTGGGTCTCCGGCATCTCCTGCATTGCATGCGGTTACTTTACCACTGAGCCACCTGGGAAGCCCATGTTCTGGTTTAGGGCCAGACGATTTTAAATCAAGTTAAAGGGATTCCTTATGTCAAATATAGTAAAATACCTAATTTTCCTGAATGAGAAAGAAAAAGCATATCAAAAAAAAAAAAAAGAAAAAGCATATCAAAAAGGAAGATTTAACAGGAATTGAAGAAAAAAGGTCTTGACTATAAGTCAATCATATCTAGGTACCACCCTGGTGGTCCAGTGGTTAAGAATCCATCTTCCAATGCAGGGGACATAGGTTCAATCCTGGGCTGGGGAACTAAGATCCCACATGCCACGAGGCAACGAAGCCTGAGCACTGCAGCTAGAGAGAAGTTCAAGTTCAAGACCCATCACAGCCAAAAATAAATAAATAAAAAATTTAAGAAGTCAATTGTATCTAACATTACTTCTGGGAACGTTGCCTCAAGAATTCATCAGAGAGATGTATATAAATATTTATGCAGGAGGATATTGTCACCATTATTTATAATAGTGAACTATCAAAAACCACAAAGTTGTGAGAATGAACACTAGGTTAACATGCATAATTGCTTACCAGTGCATCAAACACGAGGAAGTCATATGTTTCATCATCTGACATTTCCATCATGATGTTAAAAAGTGCATCTAGTGTATCTTGCAAAAACTGAAGATAAGAAACAGAGAGGTTATCTGGTGAGTGCAGAAATATGAGGAGAATTAGATTTCAAAAGAAGAGGTTTAAAAATAGCATTTTCCTAAAAACTGGCACACTTGCTTCCCAATGCAGACTAAGGGTTATGTTTACACCCACTGGGTTCATTTAAGATGCTGAACTAAGGATGCAGTGGCTGTAGTCTTACCTGTGAATAAATAAACATACCTTCACAATCTCTCCTCCATCCACCTCCATTAACTTCTTCAAGTTGTGTTTAATATTCTGAGGGCTTGAGCGCCAATTTAACAAGCCTAACAGGTCAACTGGGAAGAACAACCACAAACCATAAGCGTTAGACACAGATGTGCAGAGCAACCCACACACACAGCTCTGCAGAGGAGATCATTGCTCCTGCAGGTGGCTAGAACCTTACGCAGTCTTTTAATTTACTGTCTCTTACCTAACTCAAAGAAAACCTTTTAGTAATCTTTCCTTCTTCACAGAGAAAAAAAACCAACCACAATTGTACAAGAACCTAAAACATTTCCTGAATAGAATGCACACCTCTCATGTAAGATATCACCGTCTTACACATGAATCACTAAAATAACCTACCGACCTTTAATTTGCTGTACTGCTTAATTTGTCCCTTGTCACTCTGTGTGTCTTGGTGGATGCAGAGGGGAAAACAAACTTACAGATGTACATTAATTCATTTAAATATCACATCCACAGTGTAGAGATTTCACTGATTTTTTTTAACTTAAAAACAATTTATTTTATATTGGAATATCATTGATCTACAATGCTGTATTAGTTTCAGGTGTACAGCAAATGATTCAGCTATAGTGAGTGAGTGAAAGTCACTCTGAAATGTCCGACTCTTTGCAACCCCATGGACTACAGCCCACCAGGTTTTTCCGTCCATGGAATTTTCCAGGCAAGGATACTGGATGGGTAGCCATTCTTTTCTCCAGGGGATCTTCCCTGGGTCTCCCAGGAATCAAACCCGGGTCTCCTGCATTGCAGGCAGATCCTTTACCATCTCTGAACTACCAGGGAAGCCTGATTTAGTTATAAGAATATGTAATATGTATATGTAAAAAGAATATATAAATATTTATGTTTTTTTTCAGATTCTATTCCCCATACAGATTATTACAGAGAATTGTTATATAAGAATAAATAAGAATTATATAGGAATATATAAGAATATATACTGTAATAATACTGAGTATACATAATATATAAGAATTATATGTAAGAATTCACAGTAATGTATAATATGTAAATATATATAACACATAATTATATATATATATATATAAATTATATATTCATATATATGTATATATGTTCTTTTTTAGATTCTATTTCCCATATAGATTATTACAGAGAACTACTCTGAGTAGAGTCCTGTGTGTTATTCAGTAAGTCCTTGATGGCTACCTATTATATAGGTATGTATATGTTATATATAGGTATGTATATGTTTTATAGGTATGTATATTTATTTCATAGGTGTGTATATGTTAATCTCAACCTCCTAATTTATCCCTCCACCCCACTTTTCCCCTTTGGTAACCAAGAACAGATTCTGTTTCATTTTATTTGTTTCATTTCTGAGATGAAGAAACTTAAGCTTTGTGAAATTAAATTACCCGCCTTAGATTACACAACTGCCAGAGAACAGCATGAATGGAATTTAATAACAGATTTTCTGATTCCCCAAAACCATGTCCTTGCTATTCTATCATACTCCCTCCCAGAGTTCTTCAAAGAAATAAAACAGATGGCAAATCAGATGGGTTGCTATACTGAAGGATGGTAGAACAGATGAATGGCCTGCAGGGTAACTCTGCGACAAAAATCTTCGGGTGTTTTTGGATTTAAAATGCAGAATTTGGGATCTATAAACCACTTACAATGGGCTTCCCTGGTGGTTCAGTGGTTAAGAATTCACCTGCAATGCAGGAGACCCAGGTTCGATCCTTGGGTCAGGACGATCTCCTGGAGAAGAAAATGGCAATTCAACCCAGTATGCTTGCCTGGGAAATCGCATGGGCAGAGGGGCCTGGTGGACTACAGTCCATGGGGTCACCAGGGTCAGACACGACGTAGCAACTACACAACCACAAGCCATTTACAGGTCTAATGAATGTCTAGATACTGAAAGTGTCACTTTAGTGTCATACTAAAGCAGGCATCTGGACCATTACTACTTTATCATTTTGTCTAGTACATCAAGTTACTATTACTATTCGTAGAGCATTTTTTAGTAAGCGTAGCACTATGTATTTTTAATCAATGGATCTGTATAAACACATATATAAGGAGTTGAAAATGCATTCTGTTCGTGAGAACAGCCAGTTTGCTTCAGTGTGTTTGTTTTACTGGCATGCACATGTTTAGTTCCTGGGAAGCCTCCAATGCCTAGAGACATCCCACTGTCAACAAAATAAAATCCCAATAGCATTCACAGTAGAAGGTGCTAAGGTCCCTCCTAGGGTTTGCCTGCCAGCCCATCACAGGCAGACAGATCAACTCAATACTCCCCAAGCTGTGGCATGTTCTTCAATCATTTCCTGTCTTTACTTCCCTTTGTTTGAAATGTCCAGAAATACTATACTGCTGTGACCAAAAATTCCATTCAGGTTTTATCCATATGCTGTTACGGAGGGACTTCCCTGGTGGTCCAGTGGTTGAGAGTCTGCCTTCCAATGCAGGGAACACAGGTTTGATCCCTCATCAGGGAATTAGGTGGAGAAGGAAATGGCAGCCCACTCCAGTGTTCTTGCCTGGGGAATCCCAGGGACGGGGGAGCCTGGTGGCCTGCCGTCAATGGGGTCGCACAGAGTCAGACACAACTGAAGGGACTTAGCAGCAGCAGCAGCGGCAGCAGGGAATTAGGATTCCACATTCTACTCTACGGGACAACTAAGCCCACGCGCTGCAACTACCGAGCTCGCACACTCAGAAGCCTGCTTGGTGCAACTGGAGAGAAACCCTCGCACCACAGCCAACACCTGATGAAGCCAGTAAATGATGTGTGCTCAGTTGCTCAGTTGTGTCCGACTCTTGTGCAACCCCACGGACTATAGCCCACCAGGCTCCCCTATCCATGGGATTTCCCAGGCAAGAATACAGGAGTGGGTTGCCATTTCCTTCTCCAGGGGATTTTCCCAACCAGGGATCGAACCCAGGTCTCCTGCATTTGCAGATGGATTCTTTACAGTCTGAGCCAACAGGGAAGCCCAAATAGGTAATAAATAAATACACTTTAAAATTTATTTAAAAAAAAAAGAAAAAAAAAAGATGTTATGGAAAAACCCAAGCAAACTTTTTGGCCAACCCAATGCTGTGGATTTGGTCAGCTGCTACTTCTACCTCAAGACTCATTTCAAACTTTATTCCCTCTAGGAAGACATAACCAATCATTCTGTTCTATCTGCACTCCTTGTCCATATATATGTACATTAGGACAAATAAGTAAGGACACACTTGACACCTCTTTGCCTCTTCCCATAGATTGAAACACTTGAGGGGAGGGACCATATTGTATTCATTCTTAAAGCCATCACAGTGCTAGCCACCTAGCAGGTGTTCAGTACACGCTGGATCAGACGGCATAGCAGGATGGAATCAAAACCAGCAGCCCCAAGGAAACTGGTAGTGTACACAAGACAATTCTTCACTCCTTACATAAATACTTCAGAACAGACACTGTGCTAGACCTATCCACTAGGCACTGTCCATTCCAGCTTCCCATCTCCTATTTCTGCCCAAGGCTAGTCAACCATTCTGTTCCACTGGTTACACTTCATTTCACGAGCGCTACCTAAGGAAAAGGACTTAGATACGCCATCAGCAGAGAAGAGTCGAGCAGCAGATTTTAGCATCTGCCAAGCACCCGCTCATCAGCCTAGAGGTTTATTCCCTAGAGATGCTTGCATGCTCCATCAGTGCTCATATTAAGGATGTATTTGGCAAAGGTGAACCATAAGGTCTTAGGGCAAGAAAAGTGGTGGCACAGTCACAGAAACAGGCCTAGACTCACCGTGTTTCTGGGATTCACACAGGTTGATGAATGGCTCTGACAAACTTCATTGCTGTATAGTATCTATCCCATTATATGGATGTACCAGAATTTGTTCATCCATTTTACTGTCAATGAACAACCAGATGGGGGAACGCTCTGCCAGTCCAATGGTTAGGACCCCACACCTACACACCAAGGGTCTGGGTTCAATCCCTGGTCAGAAAACTAAGATCCTGCAAGCCAAAGCAGCACAGCCAAAAACAAAAAACAAAACAACGCCCCCAAAACCAGATGGGTTGTTTGTGGTTTTGAGACATCATAAACAACTGTGCTGTGTACATTCTCATATGCCTCCCGGTTTACAGGTACAGCTGCTTATCTGAGGTATAAAACTAGAGTATATTTCTGGGTTATCAGGAATGACCACCTTCAACCATATCAGATACTACCTAATGTTATCCAAAGTTGTTTCAACTTACATCTCCATCAGAAGTATGTAGGAATTCATGATCCTCTAATTGACAGTCCTCAAATTTAGGGTAGTGATTACCTTTGGGAAAAGATTAGGACTGCAACATTTAAAAAAGAAAAAAATGACAAAAAAACCCCTAAATTTTGCTACATATATGTATTTTCAGATCCAACTCCATTACTTATGAGTTCAGGCACAGTATTAGGTAAGGTGTTACAGAAAAACTTGAATGAACTTTTGGCCAGCCTAATATTTCAGTTTCTTAACTCAGCATTCTGATCAGCATATTGACATTAATGATAACAACATGGGTGTCTTCCTGTGCGAGGATGTCCATGGGTAAAATGAGACAGCTGTGAAAGCCTGGTGCAAGGCCTATACCTGCAGAGACTTGACTCTCCTCTCCCTTTTCTAGAACAAATCTATTCTCACCCTCCAAACGGTCCAGCAACAAAACGATCCCATATAAATCGAGCTGTTCTAGTTTCGAAAAAATTCATAAAGTAATGAAAGCACCTACAGGCTCTGTTTGTGACAAAGTCCAGTGGCTTTTGACCTTTGGAGTCCAAACAGCCCTCCAAAGGCTAAGGAACAACACCTCTGGTCAGTCTCTGTGTAAAAGGAGAACAGATACATTCCTAATCAGCAAACGCCCTCATAGAGTTGACGGTTTACTTATGTTCCTCAGCTGCTTCTTTCTCAGAATAAATTGAACTGGTTCTTTATCATTCCCATCATATTAGAAGAAAGCAGAGAAACAATAACACTTACGATCTGCTGCTGGGAATACCCTGTCTTTTCAAATATGCACAAGGCTGCCCTATCTGTCCCCTCTTCCTACTCTGTCCAGGCCGACAGCAGGTGAGATCAGGTGACTTGTCTAAGATGAACCAGCTAGCAAGTGGCAGAGCTGGGAACTGAACCCAGGCAACTGGCTCCAAATTCTCCTTATATATTTAAACAAAACTAAGGTTATGTTCTATGTACTGTTAACATTTTTCTATGTCTTTGTTTTGAAATCTTGAGTTGGCCCCAAAGTTCATTCATGTTTCTCTGAGGATGTTACAGAGGAACCTGAATGGACATTTTTGGCAAAGCCAGCTTTTTTCACAGTCTCATATATTTTATCATTTAATAACATTATAGACTTTGACCTCATCCCCAACTACTGGACATGTGGATTGTTTGCTGTGTTCCCCCATTATGAATAATAGGGAAACCTCCTCCTACAAAAATCTTTGTGCACATCCCTCATTGTCCATTTACGTTCACTTTCTAGGGGTCACAGTACTAGACCAGAGGGTCTGAAAATATTTAAAATCTCTGATACATCTTAATCATTTCCAATATGATGCTAAAGCTGAAACTCCAGTACTTTGGCCACCTCATGCGAAGAGTTGACTCATTGGAAAAGACTCTGATGCTGGGAGGGATTGGGGGCAAGAGGAGAAGGGGACGACAGAGGATGAGATGGCTGGATGGCATCACTGACTCGATGGACGTGAGTCTCAGTGAACTCCGGGAGTTGGTGATGGACAGGGAGGCGTGGCATGCTGCAATTCATGGGGTCGCAAAGAGTCGGACACAACTGAGCGACTGATCTGATCTGATCTGATTTAACCTTTTATCAACAATTTATTTATACTTACTTTTTCCCTAACAACGGTTATATCGTGGATACAGTTTTGACATGTAAGCTCAGAATGCTTTCTAGCTTAATTTTTAAGGTGTTTCTCTTTTCCTAATTAATAGACTTTATTTTGGAGAAGGAAATGGCAACCCACTTCAGTATTCTTGCCTAGAGAATCCCATGGACAGGGGAGCCTGGTGGGCTGTTGTCCATAGGATCGCACAGAGTCAGACATGACTGAAGCAACTTAGCAAGCGTGCATGCACTGGAGAAGGAAATGGCAACCCACTCCAGTATTCTTGCCGGAAGAATCCCAGGGATGGAGAAGCCTGGTGGGTTGCCGTCCATGGGGTCGCACAGAGTCGGACATGACTGAAGCGACTTAGCAGCAGCAGCCACAGCAGTCTTTATTTTTTTGAGCAGTTTTAGGCTTGCAGAAAAAATTAAGCCCAAAGTGCAGAGTTCCCAAATATCCTTTCAAGGTTGCAGAGTTTCCAGTATTATTAACATCCTGCATTACTGTAGTACCTTTATTACAACCGATGAGCCAACACTGATAAAGATCATGAACTCAAGGCTGTCGTTTAAGTTGGGCTTCACTTTGTATATTCTGTGGGTATGGACAAATGTCCAGCGACATATATCCCTGTACCCATTAGGGTATCATTTAGCATATAGCTTTACTGTCCTAAAAATCCCTCTTCTTTGTCTGTTCATCCCTCCCTCTCTGCCCGAGCCCTTTGTAATCATGGATCTTTTCACGTCTTTATAGTTTCGCTTTTTTTCTGGCTTCATTTTTGGTGCATGCTTTTACTTTCGCATAAGTAACAGCTCTAAGCCTCACTCTATTGAGTCTAGACACTTGCTCAAGTTGAAATACTATCCATATTCTCTACCCAACCATGATTCACCAAAATAAATCTTTAGATCCTTTCTAAAGACCGAACACATGCTATCTGATGATCCTTGAGTGTCCCTTATATCTCAGCTGCTTTGTCTACCTTATCATCTCCCTAAGGCAGAGCCCCAACTCTTCTCAAAGGTCAAAGGGACGAATCATCCACACAGCACAGGGGATACAGAATTTTTAAAGCAAGTCCGCAGAGCATCTAACCCTTGGAGCACTATATCCAGCAGCACTCCTTAGAAATTACATAGGTTAAGTAAATAAGAAGCTGTTATTGGCTATCAAATGCCATGATATACACAAGAGAAGTTAAAATTGCTATCAGATTTCAAGAAGGGACAAAGTAAAGCTGACTCTGAACTGTTCAGCTGATTTTATGAAAACTCTCTGACTGCTTGAGAAAAAAATGGGGAAAGAGGAGTCTACATGGCAACAGATGGAAAGGCTAACAGGAAATCCTCCCTGCTCTTTGCCATCCTTCTTGAGCAAGGCACGGATATTTGCCTGCCAGTGTCCTTCCCCTGCTACCACAATCTCTCATTACACACATTATACAAAGAACAGTATTAGAGCTCTTTGCTGCACTGAAGGAATGAAACATAAGACCTTCAAATTTTACAGCCTCCATTAGAATACATTTGTAGGTTTTACCATATTTAAAAAACACCAGGTTTTTCATCCTGGTTCAAAGATAGACAAAGAAGCCTCATAAAAAGCTTTAGTTATCTAATAGTTCTACCTAGAACATCACGCAAAGAGCAGAATCCAGAAAGCCTAGGACCCCATCTCAGAAGACTGATGGTCCAGTCTCTTGAATTTAACAAAGGAGCCCAGGAGGACCCAACAGAAAACCCATTCTGGTGTCATTCTGGTCACCACGCCTACCATTCTGGGTGAGCTTCGTGGAACATATGAGGGTGGCAATCTGAAAGCTGTCCTTTGTGCTGTCTTTGGCTGGTGCAAAGTTGGCTGAGTTTTTAGATGCTTGGAGCTCCTTTTCTTCCATCTCCACCTTGGTTCCAGGCAAGGTCAGGTAGAATTTAGCATCTTCCATCTTCTTGTTGTCACCCTGCAAAGGAAGCATGTCAGGGACTCCAGAGAGTAGACAAAATCCCTTGGATGCAAATAAAATAATATTTATCATGAGCACAGTGTATTTCTAGCATAAGAAAGTTTTTATAGTAGATCCCTTCTAACTCTGAGGTGTTATATTTTTCAAAAATCTGAGCCTAGAAATAATTTAAACATTGTATGAAAATGGAATAAGTAATGAAGCAGAAATCAGTATCCTAGTCTGTTATAAATACGTAAGTAAAGAGTAAGGATGGTTTTCTTGAATGTGTAAATTGTCACAGTTATACTTCATTGTGTCCCCTGAGAAGAAACAGCCAGCCATGGCTTCCAACACTAATTCTGAGCTCAGGAGCTATTAACAGAAATACACTTCAGGCAGCTTCATCTCAGAAAAGCTATCAACTGAAAAAATCCTCCTTGATGTTGTTGGACAAATGAGATCTTCTCAATATCTACTTTCGACTCTAAAATCTCAGTGGGAATGAGAGCTCTGCAGCACTCAGATGGAAGAATAAGGACAAAACTGATACCGGAGGAAGAGGGGCCCCAGAGCACAGAAACGGTGCCTGGCTCATGCTGATATGAAAACCACATCCTACCACACCCACCACCACACCCACCACCTGCTAACCCAGCCCAACAGCGCAGTTATCAACACTCCACAAGGGGTGATGCAAAGAACAGAAAGCCAGAGAACAACCTCTGGCTGTTCACCTCCATGATGCCATTTGCAGAAGAAGGAGGGACCATTCTTTAAAAAAAAAAAAAAAATTTTTTTTTTTTCTTGGCCATGCTGAACAGCATGTGGGATCCAAGTTGCCCAACCAGGGATCGAACCCACGCCCCCTGCAGTGGAAGTGTGACTGGCTGTCCCCACTGGACCATCAGGGAAGTCCCAGTACCATCATTTATTAGACTGAAGGGGATGGGAGTCCAGGAAGCTAGTGTGACCACAGTCCTCTGGGATTCGAGACTGGTAGGTGCGAACACATACAGCTCTAGAGAAGATTCTGATAGTTATACACGAAGTCTAAAAGGAGTTTTCAGAATCATTTTCAGAGGGAGTAAGGAGGTCCTCAGCCTCTTTCTTTAGCACCACCTTATACACCACCAGATCGTGCCTCCCGTCCTGCAGAGTGGTGCCATTTATGTTCATCAGCTTCACAAAGGACACGCCAAAGGCTCGCTCTGATTTATCTCTGGCTGAAAAGACAAGAATATATGTCTGAGCAGGACAGAAGAATACCAGGAGTGATGGCTATGACAGCTGATGGCTCTGCAGTCAGGTGTTCGACCGCACACTCATCAATTAGTACAGTGAGCTCCAATAAGCCACATGGATTATCCATGTCACTGCCTCCCTGAAGGAAATAGTTCCTTAACTGAAATCTTCTGGTGCCCCCCACACATACCCTGCTCTTCCTATATTTATGAATGAATGACAACAGAATCCACTCAAACATCCTATCAGAACAATGAGTATCGACACTGACCCCACCTCCAGGCTAACCCCACATCCTAAGAGCCTCTGGACACCTCTTCTCTCCATTCCTGCTGTTCCCTCCTGAGTCCAGGCCACCCTCATCACTTCCCTGTATTCCCATAAGCTCTTCATAACAGGTCTCTCTGTCTTTAGCCCTTCAACCACCCAACATCTCTCCACTCTTTGGTATGAATTTCCAAAATCAAACCTAATCAGGTCAAATGCCATGCTTCCAAACCATTCCATGGGCTATCTCACTACTGCTGTTTTAAAACAGACTCAGTATGTATGTATGTACACTCTGTATATATGTATTTAGTTATATTTTGTTGCACTGGGTCTTTGATGCTGTGCACAGGCTTTCTCTAGCTGTGCTGAGCAGGGACCACTCTATAGTTGTGTATGGGCTTCTCATTGCAGCAGCTTCTCTTATTTGGAGCATGGGCTCTAGAGCACACGCTGAGTAACTGTGGTGCATGGGCTTAGTTGCTCCTCAGCAAGTAGGATCTTCCCAGACCAGTGATGAAATCCATGACCCCAGCATTGGTAGGCAGATTCCCAGCCACTTGACCACCAGGGAAGTACCTCAGCAAGTATTTTATTTATTATATTTCAAGGTTTGTGGACAGCAAGGAGATCAAACCAGTCAATCCTAAAGGAAATCAATCCTGAATATTCACTGGAAGGACTGATGCCGAAGCTCCAATACTTTAGCCACCTGATGCGAAGAGCCTGCTCATTGGAAAAGACCCTGATGCTGGGAAAGACTGAGGGCAGGAGGAGAAGGGGCGACAGAGGATGAGATGGTTGGATGGCATCACCAACTCCATGGACACGAGCTTGAGCACACTCCGGGAGACAGTGAAGGACAGGGAAGCGTGGTGTGCTGCAGTCTGTGGGGTTGCAAAGAGTCAGACACAACTTAGCCATTGAACAATAACAAAGTTGTGATGCCATCTAAGGTTTCTGTTCCTCTCTTTTTCCAAGATGCCAATGTGCCAGGAAAAGGGGTTATGTGTTTCTTGTGGCATCTGGGAGGGAGAATCCAGCCTCTTGAGGAAGGAAAGGGCCTCCCTCCTGGTCTTCAGAGTTGGCCTCTGAGCTCACCATGTTCCCTACTCAGATGTCTATGGCTGGGGTGGCTCGTGGCCCCTTCTCCCCACAGGCACACCTCTAAGCTCTGCTAGGTCTCGTGTGTCTCCAGACTGGCTGAGCAGGTATCTGTTATGAAAAGATTATACTATAGTCCGTTCATATGTTCTCCTCTCAATGGCCACTTGGGCCGTGTCCAGTTTGGTTGGGGATACCATGACTAAAGCTGTTATAAATAGATAACCAGATCACCACCACCACCTATATACTTGCAATCCCCAATCATTTTGGCACCAGGGACTGGTTTCATGGAAGATAATTTCTCCACAACAAGGGGCAGGAGGAATGGTTTCAGGATGATTCAAATGCATTACATTTATTGTGCACTTTATTATTATTGCATCAGCTTTACCTCAGATCATCAGGCATTAGACTCCAGAAGGTAGGGACTCCTGACCTATACAACACTCTTTAATGGCTCCTCTACAAGATGGTCTGAAAAGAATCTTCACTTTTCATGACCCTGCTCCAGCCTGCCTGGAATCAGACTGCCAAGGTGTCAATCTGGGTTCTTACTAGTCCTGTGACCTTGGGCAAAGTGAAAGTAAAAGTCACTCAGTCATGTCCAACTCTTTGCAACCCCATGGACTTCTCCATGGAATAGCCAGGCCAGAATACTGGAGTAGGTAGCTGTTCCCTTCTCCAGGGGATTTTCTCAACCCAGGGATCGAACCCAGCTGAGCCACCAGGGAAGACCAAGAATACTGGAGTGCGTAGCCTATCCCTTTTCCAGCAGATCTTCCCAGGAATTAAATCAGGTTCACCTGCATTGCAAGGGGACTCTTTACCAGCTGAGCTACCAGGGAAGCCCAACCTTGGGCCTAACATCTCTGTGCCTCACTTTCCTTATGTACAGATATGGATAAAAGTAGTATGGACCTTATCAGACTACTGTAGATACTAAACAAGACAGTGTATAAATATAAATACCACATGGTATTTGGTACAAACTAAGAGCTTGAGAAATGCTCCTTTAGTATAATGTAGAACTGGACGAAATTGCTAATATTTGACTATTTGCTACTGACCTATAAAACTGGCACTTTAAGATGGCTCAATTTAATATTATAATTGCTCCCACTTCAGCAGCCCTTTCCTTTTTCAAACACATTTCTCCACCATCACCCTTCGCTGGGTTAACCTCTGCTATCTTCGAGGCTCAGACAGGATGTAGGAAATCTTAGGAGTTGTAGGAAATCCCCAGGCAGGGTTGGGTGCTAGGCTTACAACTCCACATTTGCTGTTGTAACACGTCACATTGATCTGACCTTCATTGTCTGTTTTCATAGTCATCTTTCTAACTAGATCACAGAGACTTTTCAGAGCAGCGCCTGAGTCCTGTCTGCTATTGAGGGCCTGGCCTGCAGTCTGGTAGGCAGACGGCAGTCAAAAATTTCAGTTTGGAAGGAAGGACTGGACTTTCATGCAGTGCTGAATAAGAACAACACTTCCAGACACTTGTGATCAATCGGAAAATAAACAATATTCTCCTTTGTTCGTACTTTAGAAATGTCAACTCATGAACTATGATCTAAAATTTGAAATAGTTCTTTCATTAGAAAAAAATTGGGGAAACTAGAGATTAAAAACTTTTCTGGCTTCAGGATTTCTCAGCAATATGACAACATACACTGTGAATGCCTAAGAGGAAAATATAATACACAAGCATTTCCTATCTCTATCCAACTGTGAAACTCATTGTGTCAGAGAACATCTATTAGCATCTTAGAGAACCTTAGTACTCACAGAACACATTTTGGGGAAATTCTGATACAGAATGAACAACACGAATCCTGGAAACCTAGAAAAATTCATTAAAAAATATTTCCTTAGCACCAGTGAATCCTCAAAGATGCCAAATATCTTGTTCTACAGACACACAAAAGTGCTGTCAAGCAGGAGGTTTTTTTGATGAAAGATATTGTTTTGATGAAAGTATGTCACAGACCTCCTAATACTTACATTCCTGAGACGACCGGTGTCGGAAGGTAAACCTTATATGGCAGCGAGTAACTTCTTCTATAGCAATGGACACCTGTATAATAATTCAGAATTACGAGTTTATATTAATTCAGTCCTTGGCACGCAAAGCTCATTTTATAAAATGAGGCCCATTTTAGTATCTGGTCATAAGGAGTCATTGTGATAGAGTGAGATTTCATGGAGGACTTCAGTCAAGAGAGCTTTAGCTATTTCTCAAAACCAAGTAAAGCTCAAGAGATCATCTTTGCTATTTATCATAGATTCTGAAAGCGGAGATACTACAAATTTCTAGTGTCTTCTCAAGTATGAAGCAGGAGATGCTTCAGAGTGAAAACATCAGTACCTGTACCTTTCAGACTACAAGCTGTACGTGAATACAATAACATTTAGGGACTATAACAGAAGGAAAGGGCTTTCCTGGTGGCTCAGTGGTAAAGAATCTGCCTGCCAAGGCAGAAGACCCACGATCGATTCCGGGGTCGGGAAGGTTCCCATGAGAGGGAAATGGCAACCCATTCCAGTATTCTTGCCTGGAGAAACCCATGGACAGAGGACCCTGGCAGGCTACAGTCCATGAGGTCACAAAGAGTCAGACATGACTGAGCACATACACACACTAGAACAAAAAGATAAAATACTGGAGAAAAGGAAGCTTTTTCTTTTTGCTGCTTATATGTAGAGAAGAGACAGGGAAAACAGAGGCATGGGGCAATGTAGAGAGCAGAGAATTTGTGGCAAGAGTTTAATTATGGTGTGGTTATATAATGGACTATTGTGCAAATATCTATCAAATCTCAACATGAATCAGCCATAGGTATACATATATCCCCTCCCTTTTGAACCTCCCTCCCAGCTCCCTCCCCATCCCACCCCTCTAGGTTGATACAGAGCCCCTGTTTGAGTTTCCTGAGGCACAACGCAAATTCCCATTGGCCCTCTATTTTACATATGATAATGTAAGCTTCCATGTTACTCTTTCCATACATCTCATTCCATCCTCCCCTCTCCCCATGTCCGTAAGTCTATTCTCTATGTCTGTTTCCCCACTGCTGCCCTGTAAGTAAGTTCTTCAGTACCATTCTTCTAGATTCCATATATATGTGTTAGAATACGATATTTATCTCTCTCTCTCTGACTCACTTCACTCTGTATAATAGGTTCTAGGTTCATCCACCTCATCAGAACTGACTCAAACGCATTCCTTTTTATGGCTGAGTATTATTCTATTGTACCTATGTACCACAATTTCTTTTTTTTTAAATTTTATTTTTAAACTTTACATAATTGTATTAGTTTTGCCAAATATCAAAATGAATCCACCACAGGTATACATGTGTTCCCCATCCTGAACCCTCCTCCCTCCTCCCTCCCCATACCATCCCTCTGGGTCGTCCCAGTGCACTAGCCCCAAGCACCCAGTATCGTGCATCGAACCTGGACTGGCAACTCGTTTCTTACATGATATTTTACATGTTTCAATGTCATTCTCCCAAATCTTCCCACCCTCTCCCTCTCCCACAGAGTCCGTAAGACTATTCTATACATCAGTGTCTCTTTTGCTGTCTCGTACACAGGGTTATTGTTACCATCTTTCTAAATTCCATATATATGCGTTAGTATACTGTATTGGTGTTTTTTATCCATTCATCTCTTGACGGACATCTAGGTTGCTTCCATATTCTAGCTATTGTAAACAGTGCTGCAATGAACAAGGGATACACGTGTCTTTTTCAATTTTGGTTTCCTCAGAGTATATGCCTAGGAGTGGGATTGCTGGGTCATATGGTGGTTTTATTCCTAGTTTAAACTTGCATGCACAGCATGATTCAAGACATATTAAGTATGTAAAATTGTGGAGGATGGTTCAGTTCAGTTGCTCAGTTGTGTCTGACTCTTTGCGACCCCATGGACTGCAGCACGCCAGCCTTCCCTGTCCATCACCGACTCCCGGAGTTTACTCAAGCTCATGTCCATGGAGTTGGTAATGCCACCAAACCATTCCATCCTCTGTCGTCCCCTTCTTCTCCCGCCTTCAATCATTCCCAGCATCAGGGTCTTTTCAAATGAGTCAGTTCTTCACATCAGGTGGCCAAAGTATTGGAGTTTCAGCTTTAGCATCAGTTCTTCCAATGAATATTCAGGACTGATTTCCTTTAGGATTGACTGGCTGGATCTCCTTGCAGTCCAAGGGACTCTCAAGTCTTCTCCAACACCACAATTCAAAAGCATCAATTCTTCGACACTCAGCTTTCTTTATGTTCCAACTCTCACATTCATACATAACTACTGGAAAAACCATAGTTTTGACTAGACGGACCTTTGTTGGCAAAGTAATGTCTCTGCTTTTGCATATACTATCTTGGTTGGTGATAACTTTTCTTCCAAGGAGCAAGCGTCTTTTAATTTCATGGCTGGAGTCACCATCTGCAGTGATTTTGGAGCCCCCCAAAAAAGTCTTGCCACTGTTTCCCCATCTATTTCCAATGAAGCAATGGCACCAGATGCCATGATATTAGTTTTCTGAAAGTTTAGTTTTAAACCAATTTTTTCACTCTCATCTTTCACATTCATCAAGAGGCTCTTTAGTTTTTCTTTGCTTTCTGCCATAAGGATGATGTCATCTGCATATCTCAGGTTATTGGTATTTCTCCCAGCAATCTTGATTCCAGCTTGTGCTTCATCCACCCCAGCATTTCTCATGATGTACTCTGTACATAAGTTAAATAAGCAGGGTGACAATATATAGCCTTGACGTACTCCTTTTCCTGTTTGGAACCAGTCTGTAGTTCCATGTCCAGTTCTAACTGTTGCTTCCTGACCTGCATACAGATTTCTCAAGAGGCAGATCAGGTGATCTGGTATTCCCATCTTGTTAAAAATTTTCCACAGTTTGCTATGATCCACACAGTCAAAGACTGTGGCGTAGTCAATAAAGCAGAAGTAAATGTTTTTCTGGAACTCTCTTGCTTTTTTGATGATCCAGCAGATGTTGGCAATTTGATCTCTGGCTCCTTTGCCTTTTCTAAATCCAGCTTGAACATCTGGAAGTTCACAGTTCACTGCCTGGCTTGGAGAATTTTGAGCATTACTTTGCTGGCATGTGAGATGAGTGCAATTGTGCAGTAGTTTGAACATCGTTTGGCATTGCCTTTCTTTGGGATTGGAATGAAAACTGATCTTTTCCAGTCCCATGGCCACTGCTGAGTTTTCCAAATTTGCTGGTATGTTGAGTGCAGCACTTCGACAGCATCATCTTTTAGCATTTGAAATAGCTCAACTGGAATTCCATCACCTCCACTAGCTTTGTTCACAGTGATGCTTCCTAAGGCCCACTTGACTTTGCATTCCAGGATGTCTGGCTCTAGGTGAGTGATCACATCATCGTGGTTCTTCTGTGTATTCTTGCCACCTCTTTTTAATATCTTCTGTTTCTGTTAGGTCCATACCATTTCTGTCCTTTATTGTGCCCATCTTTGTGCATTTATTATGCCTCCAACCATTGTGGAGGATGGTTACTTCTGAATTAAGATACAAGGGCAATTTATTTTTTAGTTATTTAGAGTTTTTAAGACTCTGACAATCAGAAAGTCAACGTGGATAAGCAACAAAGTTCCATTGTACAGCACAAGGACCTATATTCAGTATCCTGATCTCAGTCATAATGGAAAAGAATATTCAACAGAATATATATATATATATATATATATGGATGAGCTTCTCGGGTGGCTCAGTGGTAAAGGATCCCCCTGCTAATGCAGGAGATGTGGTTCTATCGGGTTGGAAGGATATCCTGGAGACAGAAATGGCAACTCACTCCAGTATTGTTGCCTGGGAAATTCCATGGACAGAGAAGCCTGGCAGGCTACAGTCCATGGGGTAACAAAGAGTTAGACAGGACTTAGTGACTAAACAAAAACTAGAAATACATATAGATAATGGAATTGCTTTGCTGTACAGCCAAAATTAACACAGCACTGCAAATAAATTATACTTCAATTATAAAATAATAAAAAAAGAAAGAGCTAGTGGAGCCTAGGTTTCAGAAAAAGTGGGCTCTAGTGTAGACTCTGACAGAGAGCAGCTAGAGGAACATGGCTACTTCACTTCTCTGAGTTCAGTTACCTCTTTAGAAAAAGGGCTACTGTTGGGACTTACCTTGTGGTCCAGTGGCTAAGACTCTGCCTTCCAATGCAGGTGGTACCCAAGTTGGATCCCTGGTGGGAGAACTAAGATCCCCCATGCTGCTCAGTGTGGTGAACGATTAACAAAAAGAAAAAGGGGTACTGTAACTCAGGCCATTTCAGTTGCAGAGCTATTGCAAGGCTCACATGAGCTGACTGATCTCAAGAGCGCTTTGGAATCTGAAAACCACATAATTAAATTGAAAAGAGGCCCAGCAAACTTGGTTAGAGGCCAAGAAGGAGAGAAATGTTAGGAAACTGCTCATGAAAGTGTGAAAATTTCCATTTGCTGCTGGACCATCTTGGCAGCCTCTTACATCATTACAACCACAAGTTTTTCTCCAAATTTCAACACGTTGACAAACTAGAACGTTATTTAAGATTTTGAAGTTTCTGAAAGAGAAATGCTCTTCTAAAGAATTATGATGATCAGTTCATTTCTTATGGCACACCACAAGCAACCTGTGTAAAACTTCAGGATAAAGGAGGAATCACTGGTGGGTAAAAGGGTCATTTGTGGAGATGTGTTTGGACCTACAGTCTGTCAAACAGTGAAGTAAGTCAGAAACAGAAAAACAAATATAATATATTAATGCATATATGTGGAATCTAGAAAAATGATACAGATGAACCTACTTCAGGGCAAGAATAGACACACAGACGTAGGGAACAGATGTGTGGACAAAGGGGGTGGGATGAATCAGGAGATTGAGGTTGACATATATACACTACCACATGTAAAACAGAGAGCTAGTGGGAAGCTGCTGTATGGCATAAGGAGCTCAGCTCAATGCTCTGTGATGACCTAGAGGGGTGGGATAGGGGAGTGGGGTGGGAAGCAGGGTCAAGGGCGGGGGTATATGTATACATACAGCTGACTCACTTCACTGTGCAGCAGAAACTAACACAACATTGTAAAGCAACTATATCCTAATTTTAAAAAAGAAAGGAATCTAAAAGAGGTTTCGTGTATGACAGAAGTTACTGACAGCACATTCTCACCTTGACGGTCTCATACCAACAGGGCTGCTTGACTTGATAATACACCACTGATTTGTACTCAGAAATGCCTTCATATCCAGCACCAGGATGAATCGCTTTCTTTGGATGGAAAGAAAAAATTAGGAGGTGATAATATTATCTAGACAGTCAGGGTACTCCACATGGCTAGCGCACGTCTTACATTGGCATCCATAAGCTGATTACCTCTGGGGTGAAGAGTGAGATGACTTTCTAAGAAGATGTGCTACATGTATACAATGGAAGACTACTCATCCATAAAAAGGAATGAAATAATGCCATTTGCATCAACATGGATGAACCAGAGATTGTCATACTAAGTGGTGAAGTGAGTCAGACAGAGAAAGACAAATATGAAATCACTCATATGTGGAATCTAAAGTATGACAGACATGAACTTATTTACAAAATGCAAACAGACTCATGGACATAGAAAACAAACTCCTGGTTTCCAAAGGGGAAGGTTGAGGAGTGGGAATAATTAGGAACTTGAGATGAAAAGATACGCACTATTCTATATAAAATAGGTAACAAGGACCTACTGTACAGCACAGGGAACTATATGGAATATGTTGTAAAAACCTACATGTTAAAAGAATCTAAAAAAGAATATACATAGATGATCGATAGATAATGCTGTACAGATAGACACTTGGGTGTATACCTGAAACAAACACAACACTGTAAAGCAACCATATGTCAATAAAAGAAATTAATTTAAAATGACTGAGTTTTGGGCTTCCCCAGTGGCTCATTGGTAAAGAATCTGCCTGCCAATGCAGGAGACACAGGTTTGATCCCTGATCTGGGAGGATCCCAAAGCAACTAAGCCCAGGCACCGCAACTCTTCAGTCTGTGCTCTAGAGTCTGCAAGCCGCAGTTACTAAGCCCATGTGCTACAACTACTAAAGCCCGCGTGCCCTAGAGCCTGTGCTCCGCAACGTGAGAAGTCACTGCAATGAGAAGCCTGCACACCCCAACTAGAGAGTAGCCCCCAAACACCACAAACTAGACAAAAGCCCAGCAAAGCCAAAAATAAATTAATTAAATTATATATTAAAAAAAAAGTGAGTGAGTTTCTAGCACTTTGAGGGTCCAAGTATCTTGATGCGTAGTTGCTAAGGCAGCCAGTACCAGCTTAACATTCCTCTTTGCTGAAACTTTTATTCTCTCTTCCATTCCAACCATATACTGTCCTTCCTTCCTTTCTTCTTTCCTCTTTCAGCGAATGGAGGTCTAATGAGGGTGACCCAGAGCTAAGCACACTGCATATGTAAAGCCGTGTGAGGTCCTGTCTACACTCTTGTTTTAAGGACTTGGTACATAGGTGTGGTGTGTCCACTAGAACTTAGGGTTGTGGCTCTTCCTAGAAAGGAACCACTTAGAGCAGTAGAGTCAGGCCTCCGTGGGGGTACTTCCAAGCTAGTTAGCAAAGCCACGATGTGTACTTGAACTCTTGGGGCGAAAGGGCTCTCCTAACAGCACAAAGAAATCATTCCCAATTGTGGCCCACGGCATTCTGCTTCTCCCTCTATGCAGAGGACAACTTGTCTTTAAACAACTGATTCCTTCAAAGACAAGCACATCCCCAGGAAGTGGTGGATGGTGTACTCTGCTGTGCCCTCACCACGATGCACTCAGTGAATGGAGTGGACTCCCCAGCAGGTAACTATGGCTCACACAAGAGGAGCCAGAGGTCACTCGGGCAGTAAAAGCCTGCCGTGACCACCCCTTGCCTATCCTCCTCCATGACGTCAGAATCAAGACTTAACTTCTGTTGGAGGAACAATGGACCGGAAGTCAGGACACCTGTGTCTGTTTCCTGCATCACCTCTGGGTCCTGTACTTCCCTGAGAGAACACCTTATCCTCTCTGGGCTGCCGTTTGATGATCTCTAAAACTAAAAAGCATGGTAGTTGACCTCGAACCAAGAGCCCTTCCAGTGTAACAGCTCTAAGCAGTGCACCTCCACTGGTTCAGCTCACCAGGTGGAGGACCTGTACCCTCCAGATCGAAAGGAGGACCTTATCAGATTGAAAGTGTCTAAATTACTTGAAAATGATTAAGAATCTCTACATCAGGGGCTTCCCTGGTAGCTCGGTGGTAAAGAATCCGCCTGCCAACGTAGGAGACGTGCATTTGATCCCTGATCTGGGAAGATCCCATATGCCTTGGCACAAACTAAGCCCATGCACCACAACTATTAGGCCCAGGAGCTGCAACTGCTGAGTCCATGTGCCTCAACTGCTCTACCCAAGAGCCTGTGCTCTGCAAAGGGAAGCCACTGCAATGAGAAGCCTGCACACTGCAAGAAAGGGTAGCCCCACTCACTGCAACTAGAGAAAGCCTGTGTGCAGCAATGAAGACCCAGTGCAGCCGAAAATAAATCAATAAAAAGGAGAGAGAGGGAATCGCTACATTAGAAATGTACACCTGAAATCCTGGTGGCTTGAGGTCTTTCTCAGCACAGGAGAAATAATAAAATTAAGAATCTATGTGAATTTATTAATAAAACTGGTAACTGCTATTCACAAATTTAATGGGCTTCCTACATTTTTCTTGTGAAACACCAAATCCACTCTACAGTGAAGAACAATTAACGTCAGGCCTGAAGTCCTGTAAAGGAGTGTGTGATGGCAGTGGGACTACCGGGAACATACTAACCTCCAGGAGCCTGCCCTCCTCGTCATGTACAGACATGGTCACCTCCACGTTCTTTGGTGTCTTCTTTTTCCCCTTGTCAAACTCCCCATGGATCAGGGTGACATAAATATCATTCCGAACATCTCCTGCAATACAACAATCCATCCTGTGAGTGGTGCTACCTGGAGTCATTTTTAAATTTCAGAGTGCAATAAGATGTAAATTATATGTAAAATATAAAATGCTCTGACTTTGTAATAAATTATTTACATAGGAGTTTTTACACGTATTGTTCCCAATAGCTTACCTCATTTTACCTCTCCATACATAGCACAGTGTCTCTGAAGTACAGTTTAGTGCTATTTGTTGTACACGTGAAACTTATATAATATAGTACATCAACTATACCACAAAAAAACATGTGAGCAATGATTTATCCATAAGGATATTCATTGTGGTACTGTTTGTTAATGTGAAAACTTTGACACATCTTCAGTTTCCAACCATAGAAACGGTTGAGTAAATTAAGGTACAGTGAAATGAAATAATATTCATTTACTCCTTTAAAAAACAGACTGAACACAGACTCTGTTATGAAGCATTGTGCTAGGTGTTTGGGAGACAACGGTCAGCCATACACCCACAGCCTTGCTCTCCAGCAGCTTATAGTCTGCTGGGTGAGAGAAGCATTCTCAGACCATCATCTGATGAGATGCATCATTATAAAGTCAGGATCAATGGAGGGTGTGGGAATTTACCCTTTGGGCTGATACTGGAGGAATGAGAGTAGGAGGGAGAGTACATAGCATGTGCAAAGGCCCAGAGGTAGCCGACATATCAATGATGCTTTCAAGTGAAGGAAATCTGGTATGAGATGAGGTTATGGAGACAGACATAAGTCTGCCTGAGGCCAACAGAAGAATTTGTATCTTCATCCTAAATATAAACAGAAGTCACTGACATGTTTTCAGAAAGGAACGAGTGTGACGATA
This sequence comes from Bison bison bison, assembly GCF_000754665.1. NCBI lineage: Eukaryota > Metazoa > Chordata > Mammalia > Artiodactyla > Bovidae > Bison > Bison bison. The sequence continues at coordinate 7,129,012 of NW_011494713.1, forward strand.
TCAGAAAGGCATTTATAACAGACCATTCATGCTACCGTGTGGAGAATGAGATAGAAAGAACAGAACAGGGAAACCAGTTAGGAAGACATGGCAGTTGTCCAGGGAACTGAAGTCAGTAGCTACAATTTAGGGAGCTGCAGCTGGATAAAGAAGGGGGTGGAGTTGAGAAGCTTTCAAAGGGAAAACTGGTGGATCTTCTCCCTCAATCCTGTGTGAGGTGAAGGAAAGGAGGTGTCAAGGGTGATTTCCAGGTTTCTTGTCTATGCAAGTGGATGGATGAGGGGCTGTTCTCTGAGATAAAAACACAATAAAAGAGTCAGGCCCAGATGCTTAGGATGGCAAGTTCCAGGTGCAGATTTTGAGTTAAGAAATAAACAAAGAAAAAGAATGATCCAATTGAGGGTGGGAAGAGAAGGTCCTCTTCCCACCTCTGATTAAAGGAAGGGTCTTAGAACTAGAGATTCGGATTTATAGGCAACTAACACAGAGAAGCAAAATGAATGGATGAGGACTCCCCTGGTAGTGCAGAGCTCCCGATGCACATGATCCGGTTCAATCACTGGTCCCACATGCCACAACTGAGTCCACATGCTGCCGCTAAGACCCAGCACAGCTAAGTAAAGAAATACGAAAACAGAGAGTGGATGAGATCACCTAGGGAGAGGACAGCGTGCAGAAGGAAAGAAAGGGGACCTGTTAAAGACTGAACTGTGTCCCCCTCCCTCAAATTCACATGTTAAAGAGGTGACTAATGTAAAAGGCGGTCATATGGTGAGCCCTAATCCAATATAACTGATACCTTTATAAGACTAGGACACAGATAACACACAGACCAAGGGGTGACAGTATGAGGATACAGTAAGGAGGCGGCAACCGGTAAACAAGAAGAGGATTCCGAAGAAACAAGCCTACAGATATTTTGATTTTTGACTTCCAGCCTCCAGAACTATAAGAAACTATACTTTCATTTTTTATACTTTATTGTTTGGCTACACTGCATGGCATATGGGATCTTAGTTTCCTAAGCAGGGATCAAATCCTCACCTGCTGTATTGTATTTACCACTGGACCTCCAAGGAAGTCCCATATACTGCCATTGTTCAAGCCACACAGCCTGTGGTTCTTTGTCATGCAGTGCAAGCAAACCAAGAGAGGGCATAAGGACCAAATACTGAGGAACTTAAAGGTGAGGTCGAAGATAATAAGTTGGCAAAGGAATCCTGGGAGAGATGCCAGGGGCAGGAAACAAAGAGAAGAGTGTGGCATCACCAACAATGTGTGGTAACATTCCAAAAGAGGGAGTGAGCAACTGTGTCATATGCTAGCCAGAGACTATCATCAGGCTAAGAATATCCACTGGACTTAGAGACACTGTAATCTTTAGTGAGTAGTGACAGCCATTCTGGACAGAGAGAGACTGACAGGTGAGGAAACAGAGAACATATAATTGCTTCCACGAATTTAGCTACGAGGGAAAGTGCAGTAGAGGGAAGAATTAAAGACGACTCTGGAGCCTGTTCAAATGGTGACAAAAAGGACACCAGTGAGGGATGTTGGCCCAGATCTATGTTTCTCAAACCCGGCCAATTACCAGAATCCCCAGGAGAACCTAATAAAGGTCCATACAGTCAAAACTATGATGTTTCCAGTAGTCATGTATGGATATAAGAGGTGAGCCATAAAGTAGGCTGAGTGCTGAAGAACTGATGCTTTCAAACTGTGGTGCTGGAGAAGACTCTTGAGAGTCCCCTGGACAGCAAGGAGATCAGACCAGTCAATCCTAAAGGAAATCAACCTTGAATATTCATTGGAAGGACTGATGCTGAAGCTCCAATATTTTGGCCACCTGATGCAAAGAGACAACTCATTGGAAAAGACCCTGATACTGAGAAAGACTGAGGGCAGAGAAGGGGGCGACAGAGGATGAGATGGCATCACTGACTCAATGGACTTGAGTCTGAGCAAACTCCAGGAGATAGTGAAGGACAGAGAAGCCTGATGTGCTGCAATCCACGGGATGGCAAAGACTCAGACAAGACAGCAACTAAACAACAACCTGGAGAACCCGGGTCTTACAAACTGAGTCAGAGTCTGGGAAAGTCTGGGAATCTGTATTTTAATATTACCCAGGTAATCCTGACTGGCTGAACCAATGACTTACATTTGAGAACCATCATTCTGGATGATTTTTAAAGCCTATTATAGCCCTGGCAGTTCATGAACTAATACTATTAAGTAGAAGGACTCTTTCCAGACAGATTTCAAAGGTAAATTCACTTTGCCCAAAGAAAAAAACTCGTCTATTACATTTTTTTTAGGTTTCGGTCTTGCTGAAGCAGTAAAACGGCCATCAGTTACAGGAAGAATACCAATACTTATTTTTATAAACAGCAAGAAAACAAACATTTTCCAAGAATGTTGATGAAAATGTATTAGGGTGAAACAGCTCTGTAAAGGATAAAGCAGATGAAAACTACTATTCGTGAGCAAAGAAGATGATCTCCATTTTAGAACTCTTTCATTTCTTCATTCCACAAATATTCTTTTAATACTCACTATGTATACAAATGCATGAGGCCATCAAATTATTTTGTGTGTGCATGCTCAGTCTCAGTCGTGTTCAACTATTAGCGAACCAATGGACTGTAGCCCACAAGGCTCCTCTGTCCATGGGATTTCCCAGGCAAGAATACTGGAGAGAGTTGACATTTCCTCCTCCAGGGGATCTTCCCCACCCAGGGATTGAACTGCGACTCCTGCATTGGCAGGCAGATTCTTTCCACTGAGCCACCAGGGAAGCCCATCAAATTATTACTGCTCCTTAATTTCACCAAGGAGGAACAAGAGCTTCAATTAGTTTAAAAGATCCTGGGGACTTCCTTTGCGGTCCCGTGGTTAAGAATCTGTGCTTCTATTGCAGGGGGCACAGGTTCAATCCCTGCTCAGAAAACTAAGATCCCACATGCTCTGCAGGGCAGCTAAATTAAATAAACAAATAAAAATTTTAAAAACCTGAATTTTTATGCACTAGATAACAGTTTGGCTTTCAAGAATTTTTCTAACATGCCAAAGATTGTTTATTCATATTTTTTTCTAATGAACATACAACATATTTGTGCTTTAATATTTATAATATATATTTTATATAATCAGATCAGATCAGATCAGTCGCTCAGTCGTGTCCGACTCTTTGCGACCCCATGAATCGCAGCATGCCAGGCCTCCCTGTCCATCACCAACTCCCGGAGTTCACTGAGACTCATGTCCATCGGGTCAGTAATGCCATCCAGCCATCTCATCCTCTGTCGTCCCCTTCTCCTCTTGCCCCCAATCCCTCCCAGCATCAGAGTCTTTTCCAATGAGTCAACTCTTCCCATGAGGGGGCCAAAGTACTGGAGTTTCAGCTTTAGCATCATTCCTTTCAAAGAAATCCCAAGGCTGATCTCTTTCAGAATGGACTGGTTGGATCTCCTTGCAGTCCAAGGGACTCTCAAGAGTCTTCTCCAACACCACAGTTCAAAAGCATCAATTCTTCGGCGCTCAGCTTTCTTCACAGTCCAACTCTCACATTCATACATGACCACAGGAAAAACCATAGCCTTCACTAGACGGACCTTTGTTGGCAAAGTAATGTCTCTGCTTTTGAATATGCTATCGAGGCTGGTCATAACTTTCCTTCCAACGAGTTAAGCGTCTTTTAATTTCATGGCTGCAGTCACCATCTGTAGTGATTTTGGAGCCCAGAAAAATAAAGTCTGACACTGTTTCCCCATCTGTTT
>NW_011494713.1:7132890-7159159 GCF_000754665.1 Bison bison bison
TGCATGTAAGTTAAATAAACAGGGTGACAACATACAGCCTTGACGAACTCCTTTTCCTATTTGGAACCAGCCTGTTGTTCCATGTCCAGTACTAACTGTTGCTTCCTGACTTGCATACAAATTTCTCAAGAGGCCAGGTCAGGTGGTCTGGTATTCCCATCTCTTTCAGAATTTTCCACAGTTTATTGTGATCCACACAGTTAAAGGCTTTGGCATAGTCAATAAAGCAGAAATAGATGCTTTTCTGGACCTCTCTTGCTTTTTCGATGATCCAGTGGATGTTGGCAATTTGATCTCTGGTTCCTCTGCCTTTTCTAAAACCAGCTTGAACATCAGGAAGTTCATGGTTCAAGTATTGCTGAAGCCTGGCTTGGAGAATTTTGAGCATTACGTTACCAGCGTGTGAGATGAGTGCAATTGTGTGGTAGTTTGAGCATTCTTTGGCATTGCCTTTCTTTGGGATTGGACTGAAAACTGACCTTTTCCAGTCCTGTGGCCACTGCTGAGTTTTCCAGATTTGCTGGCATATTGAGTGCAGCACTTTGACAGCATCATCTTTCAGGATTTGGAATAGCTCAACTGGAATTCCATCACCTCCACTAGCTTTGTTCGTAGTGATGCTTTCTAAGGCCCACTTGACTTCACATTCCAGGATGTCTGGCTCTAGGTCAGTGATCACATCATCGTGATTATCTGGGTCGTGAAGATCTTTTTTGTACAGTTCTTCTGTGTATTCTTGCCATCTCTTCTTAATACCTTCTGCTTCTATTAGGTCCATACCATTTCTGTCCTTTATCGAGCCCATCTTTGCATGAAATGTTCCTTTGGTATCTCTGATTTTCTTGAAGAGATCCCTGTCTTTCCCATTCTGTTGTTTTCCTCTATTTCTTTGCATTGATCGCTGAAGAAGGGTTTCTTATCTCTTCTTGCTATTCTTTGGAACTCTGCGTTCAGATGTTTATATCTTTCCTTTTCTCCTTTGCTTTTCGCTTCTCTTCTTTTCACAGCTATTTGTAAGGCCTCCCCAGACAGCCATTTTGCTTTTTTGCATTTCTTTTCCATGGGGATGGTCTTGATCCCTGTCTCCTGTACAATGTCACGAACCTCATTCCATAGTTCATCAGGCACTCTATCTATCAGAGCTAGGCCCTTAAATCTATTTCTCACTTCCACTGTATAATCATAAGGGATTTGATTTAGGTCATATAATACATATATATAAAGTTCCTCAAGGGGATGATGTTCTTTTATCACTACAATGATCAAGAAAGTAAATGGGTCAAATTAATGAATTCTCAAGAATACATATGCAGATCACTATCACGTGGTGGCAAGAAAGATGAAACTACAGTAGGAAACTGCAAAACGTTTATATTCCTATCACCACGAGTAAGGGGAAAGCCAGGAACACAGCTGGAGCTAAAGCCAACGGAACAGAAGGTCCAGCTGAGTCTGAGCTGAGCGGGCACCTTGCTGAAGTTTCCTGTCAAGGAGCCCACAGTGTTGGTGATGTCATCATGAGAATAGGCACCTGCAGATGAATCAAGTAATTCTCGGGGCAGAGATACTGCTATTTAGTGCTACTTAATGGGTGGTCTAGGAAGTATTTCAGAAGGACTTGTGCAGAACACAAAGGAAGAGAAAGCAAAGAGAAAATTTTGAGTTACTTTTAAAAGCGCTCTCTTGGGCTTGCATACTGGGTAGTTTTCTAAGAAACTGCAACTTGTAAACGATGAAATTTGATCCATGTTGCCTCGAGGGTCCCATTAGAGCAATCCAATGGTCACTGCAGCACTATTTACAATAGCCAGGACATAGAAACAACCTAAATGTCCATCAACGGAGGAATGGATAAAGAAGATATGGTACGTACATAAAATGGAATATTACTCAGCCATAAAAAGGAAAAAAAAATGGGTCATCTGTTGAGACATGGATGGACCCAGGGACTGTCATATAGAGTGAAGTAAATCAGAAAGACAAAAATCATATTCATACATATATGTGGAATTGGAAAAAACTGTTATATATAATCCTATTTATAAAGCAGAAATAGACACAGAGACATAGAGAACAAATGTATGGACACCCAGAGGGGGAAGGGGTTGGGATGAACTGAGAGATGGGCACTGACGTATATACACTATCTGTGCATATGTGCCTTAAGTTGCTCAGTCATGTCCGACTCTTTGCGACCCCATGAACTGTAGCCCACTATACTCCTCTGGGAGAAGGCAATGGCACCCCACTCCAGTACCCTTGCCTGGAAAATCCCATGGACGGAGGAGCCTGGAAGGCTGCGGTCCACGGGGTCGCTGAGGGTCAGACACAACTGAGCAACTTCACTTTCACTTTTCACTTTCATGCATTGGAGAAGGAAATGGCAACACACTCCAGTGTTCTTCCCTGGAGAATCCCAGGGATGGGGGAGCCTGGTGGGCTGCCATCTAAGGGGTCGCACAGAGTCGGACATGACTGAAGCGACTCAGCGGTAGCAGCATACTCCTCTGTTCATGGAATTCTCTAGGCAAACATTATCCATACTATGTGTAACAGATAACTAACAAGAACCTACGTATAGCACAGGAATCTCTACTCATTGCTCTGTGGTGATCTAAATGGGAAGGAAATCCAAAAAAGAGTGGATATATGTATAGGTATAGCTGAGTCACTTTGCTGTAGTGGAAATTAACACAACATTGTAAAGCAACTACACTTGAATAAAAAAACTTTTTTAAAGTGATGGCTACGTGGAAGAAAAGTCCTAGAGGATGCATAACAGGTGAATCAAGCAAAGCATTTACCTGGAAGGATTATCTCAGGAAAGCCCATCTTCCGTGCGATAGCTGTGGATCGATCAACCAAGTGTGAAAAATTTTTCTGAACTTGCGTGAGGTCTCCTGGCAATAGCTTCAAGGACACCCAAAGTCCTTTAAAGAAAAAAAAGACAAAATTTTAGCTCTTTGTTATGATCTATATAATAAATGCACACTCGAATGTTAAGAAAAATATATGCCTGGTATTAATACACAGATACATTACTGTAAATACATCAATTCTCCCCCAGTTAACTTAGAATTTTAATGACACTCCCAACAAAAGCATGGCAGGATTTCTTTGAGAATTTGACAGAGAGGTAAAACAGATGTTTGCTCTGGAGGGTGGGGGGAAGATGGTCCCTATCAGATACCAAAATACTATGAAGTTATAATAATGAGTGATATTAGTAGTAAAGATATCTAAATCAATGAAAACAATGAAATCAAGTACTATTATATACAGCTATTAAGCATACAGCAAAAAAGACATAACAAATCATGAAACAATGGATCAATTCCATAAATGTACTGGAATATTCTATTCTACTCAGAGCAGAATCAATCTAACCTCTCACCACACATTTTCATTAAAATAAATTCCTAATGTAAAAGATAATGGAAAAACAGACCAGAAATTAAAAAAGTAAGTGTACAGCTTTCTAAACCATTTTTCTACATATTGAAACAAATGAAGAAATCACAAAAGCAAAATAATTATCTATACAAGCTGAAATTTTGATATTCATAAAAACACAAAAGGTATACTTCAGATAGCATACACTATATACAACTATAAAAGGCATGGCGAAATACTTCCAAGAAATTATGAGTTTATACTCACTAGATGGAAAATATTCAGATTACAAATAAACAAAACACGAATACACAATTCACCAGGAAATACAAGAAGTTTATAAATACTTGGCTAGCCAGAAACTAAAAAGTATGCATCCTAAGTAGATGACTACGACCTTTAGTATACAAAGAGTTTATAAAAACTGAGAATGAAAACTTTAGAAAATTATAAATACATATGAGTGCCAGATAATTTCAAGTCATTTTTTTTAATGCAACAGAGTTATAGAAGTCAACTTTTCACCCCTCAAACAGGTAAAGAATTTTAAACATCAGTTTGCCAAGCAGGCAGATAGTAATTAGTGCCCATCTATAGAAAGCATTCTGGTAACATGTGCGTCTCCAGTCATAAGCTTATTCCCATCATCTAATCCAGAAATCCTACTTCCGGGAATTTTCTTGGGGAGATAGTCCTAAATATGAAAAAGATAGTATGTATCTTTCAGAGAAGGCAACGGCAACCCACTCCAGTACTTTTGCCTGGAAAATCCCATCGACAGAGAAGCCTGGTAGGTTGCAGTCCATGGGGTTGCTAGGAGTCTGACACCACCGAGCAACTTCACTTTCACTTTCCACTTTCATGCATTGGAGAAGGAAATGGCAACCCACTCCAGTGTTCTTGCCTGGAGAATCCCAGGGACGGGGGAGCCTGGTGGGCTGCCGTCTCTGGGGTCGCACGGAGTCGGACACGACTGAAGCGACTTGGCAGCAGCAGTATGTATCTTTTATAGTATATCTTATATATCTTCATATATAATGATAGCCACACCAGAGTTATTTAAATTTATAATGGTGACAAACTAGAAAGTACTTAAGTATTTACCTAGGGGATTCCATGCTTGGGAAGAAAAAAAAATAATCCAAGCAACGGAATATTACACAGCCACAAAAATATTTATGAAGAGCATGAAAACATTTGAAAAGTATTTTGTTAGGAAGGAAGAGAAGGAATATTTTCTTACAGTTTTGATAAAAAAAAATTATACAGACGCAGCAATTTAATTAGTTTAAGAATTTTTCACTCTAATAAACTACATCCTTAGGTTAGGAGTTCTAAAACAACAGAAATATATTTGGTTATTCATTTTTAGAATATGTGTTTCCTCACATCTATTTCTCACTCAGGGTAACAATAGATGGCAATAGTTGTCAATAGATGGCAAACTAAATATGCCAAAAATAACGTTTCCTAATTGCTTCCACTTCAGAAGACAGTTACAAGGTGGTTTAAAAAGAAAAGTAACTCTGTCTTCAAAAACTGACCCCCAATCATCACTACCTTGGTATCTAGATTTTAACTATTTTCCCTTGTTACCCGAATTAAAATTTAGTTTCAATCAGCAAAACTAAGTCAACAAAATGATATATGGAGGTATGAAAAAATGATTGGCTGGAAAGCCCATTATTTTATATGAAATCATATTCATTTACATGACTTTGGTCTCTCTCTTCGCAGTTTTTGGAAATGTAATGGGATAAACCTATACAGAGAGTGGAACATAATTATCTTCAAACTCTTTTTCTTTGTGCCTTAATTTAGAGCATTGGGATCATAGAGCAGACAAAAGTGAGACTTATCAGATGAGAATTCATTCTACACAATTCACAAAATACAGCTGCGAGACAATGCTCTCAAGTCTGAACTGCCGTCAGTGTCAGTCGGAAGTTGAGGTGGGCAGTCCCCAGCAGGGTCTGTTTTATATCAGACAAAGATAGTGAAAGGGCCAGAGTCCAAGGACTCAGCTCTGAGGGCCACCACTCCCGAGCCCCACCAGAGCCCCCTCCCCGCTTGGTACACAGGGCCGAGTACCTTGTCCTTTGTGATTCACTTCTTTGGTTGCTATCACTTTATTCAAGACTGACGTGAGTGGTTCATTCTCCCCGATCACATGGGATGTTATCAGGGGCGACATGATTAGCTGCCTCTGTCGGATATACGTTTCCATGGCAATTCTGGGAAAATGAGAAATAACTGGTAAGACAAAAAGAGGAAGTCTCTGCAGCAGAGCCTCAGATACTGCTGGGTCTGATGGGCCTATCATTTGAAAATATAAATAGTAAAGCAACCTAACTACAGGATACTTTCCATCTTTATTTTCCCCACTGGGTGCCTACCTTAGCAAATTCATCTCAAAATGACTTGGGGGGAAAAAGGGGAAAAAAAGCAACTCAGGAACAAACAAAACTGATGGTCAAATGATTAGACTGAAACCAGAGGCAGTGCTTGATGTGCTTTCCAAGGTGGGAGAGGCTGAAGGAATGGAATTGTAGAAGGGTGGAAGCAGGGGCAAGAGACTCAGCCCCCAGTTCTGGTTCTACTTGACAGTAAGCTCTGCCAAAGTCTCCCCTTCAGGCTTCAGTTTCTTCATCTGTAAGGAAAGAGACCTGAAAACACATGCCTTGAAAGCTCCCACCTACTGCCAACACTCAGTGTACCAGAGTGCTGCATATGCAATGGATTGTGGATGGTGTTTGTAGAATCCCATGTGATGATGACGAACTATATATAGGGTTGCAACGCCACAGGCACCAGCAAACAAGCCTCACGTTAACAATCAAATCAGGCTGAGATTCTTACAGGGTGATCAAAGAGGGAAGCACAGCCCCCATTCTATGGAAAGCACAAGCACTATTGGGAACTCCCTATCAGCCTGTGTAGAACAATGGTCGCCAGTCTTCTCTGCTGTGGTTTTGGTCTCTTGCCCACAACACACAGGCCAGCTTGCTCTGCAGGGTTCAGACCTGTATCCTGAAAATACACAGGAAGCATACTGCAGTACAGGAGCACGGTGGCTCAGTCGGTAAAGAAACCACCTGCAATGCTGGAGAACCGGGTTCAATCCCTGGGATGGGAAGATCCTCCGGAGAAGGAAATGGCAACCCACTCCAGTATTCTTGCCTGGGAAATCCCAGGCTGGATGGAAGAGTCTGGCAGCCTACAGTCCATGGAGTCGCAAGAGCTGAACACAGACTTAGGGACTAAACCACCACCACCACACTGCACTATGTTCCTAAAAAGTGGGATTGCCGCAGAATGCGTTGTTTTCGAATGACACCCTCTCAGTCTAGCAGGATATGTGTACAAAACTCTCCCAATACAATTGCTGTAAAGCTTCTGAGGTTAAGTTACAAAAGCTCTGCCATAAATCTTGGGAGTTCAATGCCAGAGGCCACGATTTGCATCGTGAAGGCTTTAAAGTGGTTGCCGGCTGCAAAGTGAGTAGTAATCAAATTAGGGCTGGGCTCCTCGGAGACACAAAGCTTGTATTATTCTGTAGTGGAGACAATCTGAGGACTCAGTGTTTCAGCACAACTGCTAGAAAGAGTTGGTTCTGAAAGTAAGCGGGAGGCACATAACCAAACCAGAAACCCACTTCATAAAGTGAGACAAATACAGAGAAATGCATTGGAGACAATTCATATCCATAATACTGCTCCTGTTCTACAATTATTTATATTATTTGTATGGAGCAGATTAAATTTCATTCCATGAATGCTGCCTTGATTATTTATATATACACACATAATATTGTATCATATTTTTTTGTTGTTTAGTTGCTAAGTTGTGTCTGACTCTTTGCAGCCCCATGGAATGTAGTCTGCCAGGCTCCTCTGTCCATGGGATTTACCAGACAAGAATACAGGACTGGGTTACCATTTCCTTCTCCAGGGTATCTTCCCAACCCAGGGATTGAAACTGGGTCTCCTGCATTGGCAGGTGGATTCTTTACTGCTAAGCCACTGGCGAAGCCATTGTATCATGTTACCATATAGTATTTCATATAATGTTCAAGAATCTGCCTACAATGCAGGAGACCTGGGTTCGATCACTGGTTTGGGAAGATGCCTTGGAAAAGGAAATGGCAACCCACTCCAGTATTCTTGCATGGGAAATCCCATGGACAGAGGAGTCTGGTGCGCTACAGTCCATGGGGTCACAAAGAGTCAGACACAGCTGAATAACTAACAGTTCATATTCATGAATGCTGTTCCTAGTACATATATGCACAGTGCCTAATAATATATGTATATATAGAGAAACAACATTCATAGATATGAAAATTATCTTTATCATAAGCATGTTTTTATAGTTTATATACTCATGTCTATGCTATGTATTTTAATATTTATTGTATTCTACAAGACACAGCAAACTGCCAAGGTTTTATTAAACTTTTTCTATGTATAAGTTGTTTAAAATTTTTGTGTGGTTAAATCAATTTCTTTTTTTCAGTCAAATCTCTGGTATTTGACTCAGAAAGACTTCCCACACATCACATGGTATAAAACTTTTATTTTCCTATAGTACTTTAAGACTGTTGGCTCTTACCCTTTTATGTGTTATCATCTGGAAATTATGATGGTTTAAGTTGGGAGATGAGGATTTAACTTAGTTTTTGAAATGGCTGGCTAATCTTGAACAATAGTTTTTGCATGGCTTATCTTTCCCCACTGATTTTTAAATATCATTTAAAAATAATTTTAAAAATAACATAACCATATTATTGGGGTTGGTCAAAAAAGTTTGTTAGGGGATTCTTCCATAACATTTTATGGAAAATCTTGAACGAACTTTTTGGCCAACCCATTACTTATTATTAATAAAATCACATTAACTCAGATATCCCTGGGTCTAGTTTCTGGAATTCTCAGTTTATCACACTGATCTGTGGTAGTGGCTCTACACTGGCCGAGACAATCATCTTTCCTCACTGACATGACTGTCTCGTTAGGAGTCAGACACAGCAATGCTCCCAAAACCGCCTGTGTGAGGTTAAGTGGCACGTGCCTGCTGGGGTCAGTCGTGATGTTCACAGGCACGCTCACTCAGTTACACGGATGGAGAACAGCTCTGCAGCGTCCCCCAGTGGCCCACTCAGGGCTCCAGTTCCCAAGGCTCAGTAAGGGGGCTTGAGTGCAGGTCAGGGGGCATCCTTCCAGGCACTCCTGGGCCGGCTTTCCTCCACTCGCAGGAACCCAAGGACTAGTCCACCCTTCACTCTCACCAAGTGTGCTCCCCAGACCTGCAGCAGCATCACCTAGAAGCCTATTAGATGGAGACTCCAGACCCACCAGATGGCATTCTGCATGCATCCATCAAGATCCCAGGTGCTTCATGAGCAGGTTACAGCCTGAGAAGCCCTGTGCTGTCCTACTTAATTCCTGGTCCTCTGTGATAACCGTTCCATACGACAAAGTACAGGCAGACTCTGGCATTTACACGGTACCATAACCTGCTAGATGTGTCCCTTATACTGCTTCAGTCATTTCTGTAGAATCAGAAGAAGTTAGGTTACTCTCTTAAATTGCAGTCTAATACGAGGATTTTGAATATAGTCTTCTGTCAAGAGTTTTCCTCGTCTAACCGGGCAAAAGGTTCCGAGCACTTGGTTCTGTGTAAATGCACCTCCCAAAGGCCTAACCCAGGTCTCAACTAACCTGGGTAAGTGCCAAAGTACTTACTGTTGAAAGGGAATAAAATGCTGCTTTTCTTCATCATCCACCTTGCCATGAACAATATCAGTAATATCCATCACTAGGAAAAAGATAAAACTTAATTAAAGAAACTAATTGCTGGACTTCCCAGGTGGGGCTAGTGGTAATGAACCTGCCTGCCAATATAGGAGACCTAATAGATGTGGGTTAGACCCCCAGGTTGGAAAGATCCTCTGGAGGAGGGCATGGCAACCCACTCCAGTATTTGCTTAGTCTCTCCTTCACTGTTCGCCTGGAACTATCACAAAATTGTTAATCAGCTATATCCCAATACAAAATATTTTTGGTGTTTAAAAAAAAAACAAACATAAAATTGAAAAAAAAAAGAAGCTAATTACTTGAGGCCTCAGTGAGGAACTGGAAAATTACAGTATCAGCAAACACAGAATCCTGGAGGAAGACAGAGCAGGCAGAGATGTTTATTTTTTTGTCAACGATGACTCCCAGTGTCCCTAGGCTGGCAGAAGAGTAATTCATCAGGGTCCCTGGCAGGGGTCTGGGTGTTCTCAGATCAACCCTGCAGACTACCCTCTTTAAAAACTCTAATATCCAGGACATGCAGGCAGCCTAAATGTCCAGTGACAGATGAATAAAGATGTGGTACATATTTACAATGGAATATTATTCAGCCATAAAAAGAAATGGAATTGGGTCATTTGTAAGTGATGTGGATGGACCTGGAGTCTGTCATACAGAGTGAAGTAAGTCATAAAGAGAAAACCAAGTATCTTACATTAATGCATATATATGGAATCTAGAAAGATGGTACTGTTGAACCTACTTGCAGGAATAGAGACACAGAGAAGAGGCCTGAGGGCACAGCAGAAGGAAGGAGAGAGGGGGATGAATGGCGAGAGTGGCACTGACATATCTACACTGCCATGTATGAAACAGACAGCTAGTGGAGACCTGCTGTGCAGCACAGGGAGCTCAGCTTGCTGCTCTCTGATGACCTAGAGGGGCGGCATGGGCAGTGGGAGGGAGGCGATGTATGTTTACACATAGCTAATTCATGTTGTTGTACAGCAGAATCTGGTACAACATTGTACAGCAATTATCTTCCAATTTTAAAAAAATAAATAAAAATAATAAATATGAAAAAAATTCTACTAGACCAAGTTGCTTAATTCTTACACTGACAATTTTTACTAAGCCCGCATTCTAAGACACAAGAGAATACTTTTTTTTTGGGGGGGGGGGGCAGGAGTGTTACAGAATAAAAGACCTGGGAGAGGAACTTATGACTTAAGTGGCCCACTGTCCCTCTGATGTGACATTTTCTCACCCGGTTTCCACATAAACCAAGGGCAGCAGGTCATTAGCAGCATAGATTAGAAGACCACGTATTGATTTGCTCTTTCACATATGAGAAGAGCTATTAAGGAAGCACTGTGCTAACCCCACTGCGTATATTATCTTTTTTATACAAATATTAGTATCAGCCCTACTTTAAGAGATGAGAAGGGAGGCTCAAGAGGGAGGGGATATATGTATACTTATAGCTGACTGGCATTGTTGTACAGTAGAAACCAACATAACATTGTAAAGCACTTATTCTCCAATTAAAAATAAATTTAAAAAGAGGGGGTTTCTCTGGTGGTCCAGTGGTTAAGAATCCACCTTGCAACGCTGGGGATGTGGGCTCGATCCCTGGTTGGGGAACAAAGATTCCACATGTTGCAGAGGAACTAAGCCTGCATGCCACAGTGAAAGGTCCTGCATGATGCAACGAAGATACCGTGTGCCACAACTAAGACCCAATGCGGCCAAATAAATAAATAACAAATTTTAAAAAAGAGAGATGAGGAAACTGACCCACAGGGAAATGTAGGTAATCTTCCCTAGGTCAGAAGTGTTAATGGTTAAAATCAGGGTATGAACCCAACAGTGATCACAGGGCAAACCATGTAACCAAACTCTGCCTGCTCCCTAGAAAACTAAGAAGTGGGGCACTGACTCCACAGGCAGCTGAGGGTAGACAAGGCCCCAAGGCAAGAGGCCATCAAGCCTTGGTTAATAAATTACAAGCTAGTCATAAAACATGCACTAATAATCCACGCCCTAGATAACCTGTTTGGAGATTAAAAGAAATTCCAAGCTATGACGCAATAATCATAAGAAAAACTAAGGAACCAGGAGGAAATGCTTGCTCAAAGTAACCTAAACACATAATGTATTAGGCTTGGGAATTAATGTTAGTGTAAGGAAGCTGTAAAAAGCAGGCATGACATCAACTTGCTGTCAGCTCTTAAAAGACCCCCGCAAACATTGTGTGTGAGTGCATACACGCACACAAATATTGCAAAATTTGAATTTAAACCCCCAAGTAGGCAGTGCATTTGTGGACATCATCTAGTTACTGCTAACCTCTGCTGACATTTGGCATCAAGGCTAAAACTAATCTCCATGCCCTGAACATACATACACACGCACACACACAGAAACACAGGAGCAAATAAAAGCCTCAAGCTTGATGTTCCAATCTCAGCCCAGTTTGAAGGACAACGACCCTGAAAACACCTTCAACTTCTATGAAGGAATAGATTGGTGTGTAGGTGGCTAAACAGTCCTGGGCCAAGGCTGCTTGCCTTTCCTGGGATTTCATTTTAATTCACTATCACGAATAGTGTTGTCTCCTCTAGACACAACCCGGCCAACCTTGAGAGGAAAGGGGTGCGGGGCGGTTCAAGGGACCCACGACGCACACAGCCTCCTGGGGCTGCATCACCAGCCATGTGACCCACAGGTCAATCTTGACAATGTGGAGTTTCTGGGTCCTCGTTCCAGGAGCAGGATTGATGGCTTTCAGGACTACTTAGTAACTAAAATGTCAGAGTAAGACCAAAAATATATATCCTCCATTTAACAAACTACAGAGGAAAATGCAGGGCCTCCTGGAAGGTTATGGAGTCTGATTGAAGCCAACGACCCTCTTTGAAAGCAATGCTGCCTTTGATGAGTAAATTTCCTAAACAGGCAAACAGCTTTCCAAGGAGAATTTTATTCAGATAAGATCAATACGTGGCTGCAGGCAAGGAAGATTCCAATAGACAAACAGAGGCTTTACCCAGAGGCTTGCTGTGTACAAGATACATAACTGGGCGGGGTGGGGAGAAACAAACACTGGGTATCTACATGAGCACCACCAAAAGCAAGCGCCTGCCAGGTCCAAGTAGTGAATGCGGTACGTTTGAGGCTAACACTTACAACCAAGTTCATCTTGCACTGTCTCTGGGTCTTCTCTTTCCTTCCTCCCTCTTTTCTTTCTTTTAAATTATTTTTATTGTGGAAAAATAAATATATAACATGGGGCCTCCCGGGTGGCACTAGCAGTAAAGAACCCACCTGCAAATGCAGGAGACCTAAGAGACTCGGATTCAATCCCTTGGTGGGGAAGATCCGCTGGAGGAAGAAATAGCAACCCACTCCAGTATTCTTGCCTGGAGTATCCCACGGACAGGGTGACCTGGCAGGTTACAGTCCATGGAGTTGCAAAGAGTCAAACACGACTAAAGCAACTTAGCATGCATGCACACATACATACCATGAAATTTACCATTTTGACCATTTAAAAATGTACAGCTCAGTAGCACTGAAAACTTTCACACTGGGACTTCTCTGACAGGCCAGTGCTTAAGACCTTGTCTTCTACTGTACAGCACAGGCAACTCTACTCAATACTTTGACCTATATGGGAAAAGAATCTAAAAAAGAGTGGATATATGTATATGCGTAACTGCTTCACTCTGCTATACACCTGAAACCAATACAACACTGTAAATCAACTATGGTCCAATACAAATTTTTAATAAAGAAGAAAAAAAGACTTCATCTTCTAATGCAGGGGGTGGGGGCTCGATTTCTAGACAGGGAGCTATGATGCCACATGTCTTGTGGCCAAAGAACCAGAACATGAGCAGCAGAAGCAATATTGTAACAAAATCAATCAAGATTTTAAAAAAGGTCCACATCAAAAAAAGTCTTTAAAATTAAAACATTCACAATGTCATGCAGCCATCACCATTATCCACCTCCAGATGTTTTCCTCTTCCCAAACGGAAACTCTAAGCCTTTAAAAAATACCTCCTCTGTCCCCTCACCCTGCCACCTGTGTCTCTAGGAACTACCATTCCACTTTCTGTCTCTGTAAATGTGATCATTCTAGATTCCTCATAAAAGTGAGTTATCATATAGTATTCATCTTTTTTGTGACTGGCTTAATTCACTTAACGCAGCATCCTCAAAGTTTCTTCAGGCTGAAGCATGTGATGGAATTTTCCAACTGCTTCAGGCTGTTCCACTGTAGGGACAGACCCTTTTGTTTATCCATTCATTCATCAACAGATACCTGGGTTACTCCTACCATTTGGCTGTTGTGACCAATGCGCTGCTGTAAACAAGAGTTTAAGGATGGGCATGTACACACTGCTATCTTTAAAATGGATAACCAACAAGGAACTACTGTATACAGTGCACGGAACTCTGCAAGGTCACGTGACAGCCTGGATGCAAGGGAGGTCTGGGGGAGAATGGATACATGTATAGGTATGGATGAGTGCCCCCACGCTGTTCACCTGAAACTATCCCAACACTGTCAATCGGCTAGACTCCAAGACAAAATAAAAAATGCAAAAGAAAAAGAGAGCCAAGAATGATTTATTGTATAGCCCAGGGAATTCTACTCAATATTCTGATAACCTATATGAGAAATGAATCTGAAAAAGAATGAATATATGTATATGTATAACTGAACACTCTGTATATGGATAACTGAACACTTTGCCATACACCTGAAACGAACACAACATGCAAACCAACTGTACTCCAATCAAAGATTTTTTTTAAAGTTAAAAGAAATATAGTCCCTCATTTTACTTGGTTTGAACGTAGGGAAGTAGGATTGCTGGATCCTAAGTTCTACGTTTAATTTTTCTTAGGCCCCCATCATACTGTCTCCCCAGTAGCCACACCATTTTACATCCATCTCGGGCTCTTTCTGTACCTGCTACTCCAAAGGGTCTCCGGAGTCCACAGGTGTGCTTCTTGCCCTCCTTCAGCTCCATGTGGCCAACTCGGACAATCTGGCACACGAGGCTGATGCGGGGCCGGATGAGGTCTGTGCTACTGAGGTCCTACGGGGCAGAGAGCACAGAAAAAGGAGGTCACGTTCCATCACCCTCTCACCTCCGCTTTCTTTCCATTGACTCTACAATAGAATACTGTTCAGACCATACTTTTTAAATTTTATTTATTTATTTATTGGCTGTAACTGTTCTTAGTTGGGGCATGTAGGATCTAGTTCCCTGACCAAGGATCGAACCCGGGTTCCTTGCATTAGAAGCCCTGAGTCTTAGCCACTGGATCACCAGGGAAGTCCCCAGAGCATACTCCTTAATGCTCAAATATCAGAATGACTCCTCTCCTCCCCTATCTGCATCCAGCCAAGAACTCTCACTGCGTCATAGGAAAATGACTGTATTAAAAAAAAGAATAAAAAAAAAATCCCCCAGCTCCTGCTTCAAATTTATAAATCAGATCATATTCATCCTCAAGTCTCCAGCTTATTCAGGGTCCTTTGTCACATCGACTTTATATCCTGCCAGGGCATATCTGAGCACCAGGTGCCTTCCAGTGCCAAATGAAATTAAAACTTAAGAGACACTGACATTTATTTTGTATCCACACAGGCTGGTGATATTTCATCTTGCCTTCCAAATAATCCTGTGAGGCAACTATAACCCAGAAATTTACATGCTCTGCTTTTTGTAATTATTCCTCTGTTTTCTGAGAGGTATCCACTGAGGGCTTCTCAGAGTGTGTTGATTAATGAGAAATGTGTGGATGAAATGTCTCTGTCTTTTTGTGGCTCATGCTCTAAGCTTTTTTGTACTCCTAGGATGGTTGAGTAAACCCACAAAGCTCACATAACTCATTCACCTTAACATCAGAAATGATTTAACTGCATCTCAAATTCTTTTCATGAAACAGCTTCCCAAGGCCTCTTTACTGAATCAAGAAAGAACTTTTTAAACAATCAGTTCACATCTATCCTCTATAATCAAGTTAACTCAGGGCTCCAAGCTAGGAATATATACCAATGACACTATCAACCTTGAGGCTTCTGTTAACAGAAAGACTTCAAGTGCCTCAGACGGTAAGAATCCGCCTGCAATGCAAGAGACCTGGGTTCAATCCCTGGGTCGGGAAGATGCCCTGGAGAAAGGAATGGCTATCCACTCTAGTATTTCTTGCCTGGAGAATTCTATGTACAGAGGAGCCTGGTGGGCTGCAGTCCATGGAGTCGAAAAGAGTTGGACACGACTGAGCGACTGAACTGAAGTGAGAGACTCACACACAACACAAGTGCCTGCTTACATTTGCTGGGGCACACCGGTATCATTTAATAACATGCTTACATTCACTGGGGCACACCGGTATCATTTAATAACATGCGGTCATTTACTGGGGCACACCGGTATCATTTAATAACATGCGGTCATTTACTGGGGCACACCGGTATCATTTAATAACATGCGGTCATTTACTGGGGCACACCGGTATCATTTAATAACATGCGGTCATTTACTGGGGCACACCGGTATCATTTAATAACATGCGGTCATTTACTGGGGCACACCGGTATCATTTAATAACATGCGGTCATTTACTGGGGCACACCGGTATCATTTAATAACATGCGGTCATTTACTGGGGCACACCGGTATCATTTAATAACATGCGGTCATTTACTGGGGCACACCGGTATCATTTAATAACATGCAGTCATTTACAAATGAACTTTCTGTAGAATGTTTAAGGACCAAGGAATCAGTCACGTTTCATCGAATAGAAAAAGTTGGATGTGAATTTGCATATAGGAAGAGCCTAATTGATAGGGGGAGGAGGGAGGGTGAGTGAATTGCAGCTATTCTAAAACACTGTTAATTAAAAGATGGACCAAGAATTTAATAATATTAAAAATTTTTTAATAATGTACATACTGACTGATAAATGTCTTTTTATTTCATGGGAAAAAAACATGTATCTCAGAATTGAGGAAATACTGTTTTGGGGAAGAGCTCTAGACTCTCTCTTGTCCACACTTACTAGGTGGTAAAGGTATGGATGGGTCAGTGCAGGGATAGAAACAGACCACTCTTGTCCCAGGGGTAGAGTTTTAATGGATGGAATGAACAACAGAAAGTTGGAAGGAAAGGGAGGAGGAAGAATAAGCCTGTACTGGTGTTACAGGGAAGAACAGAACCTGATTGCACGTTGCATCAGTTTACTTTAACCTTTGCTTCCCATAGCTTTTGTTCACTAAAAGGATACTGTCTATACATAATGGCCTGCCTCAGGGATACCTGCCCCTCTGCCTGAAGGGTAAACCATAGTCCCTTTGCTCAGGGAAACATCCAGATCCTGTCCACCTGTGAGTGGCTTCAAGACAGAAGAAATGAACACATCCCCTCCCAGAGGCTGGCCATTCCAGGAGATATTTGAAAGACTTATGGACTTCCTCCCCTTCCCTGTTGTATAAAAAAAAACCTGGCATCCAGACCCTGATAAGATGGTTATTTTGAGACACTAGTCTGCTATGACAACTCTGTCATGTGAAGAGTCGACTCATTGGAAAAGACTCTGATGCTGGGAGGGATTGGGGGCAGGAGGAGAAGGGGGACGACAGAGGACGAGATGGCTGGATGGCATCACCGACTAGATGGATGTGAGTTTGAGTGAACTCCAGGAATTGGTGATGGACAGGGAGGCCTGGCATACTGCAATTTATGGGGTTGCAAAGAGTTGGACACGACTGAGAGACTGAACTGAGTCTGCCACCTTCTTGGTCAGCTGGCTTTCTGAATAAAGTTGTTACTCACTGCCTCAACACCTTGTCTCCTGACTTACTGGCGTGTCCAGGGGCAAGCAGAGCAAGCTTGAATCTGGTAACATGCAGACCACTGCTCCTATCAGTCCTTTTGGTACTTTAATCTTAGACTCTTGTTTTCTTTGCTGTAAGAGGGACTAAGAAGAATAAGCAGACAAAATATGGGGGTGGCTTAAGGGAAAAAGGAAGAAAGAGGCATCAGTATCTCTTTTAGGCTTAACGGGAGCTGGGAAACCCACCCACTGCTCAGAGCAGTTGGCAGCGGCTCCAGGGCTTTTCAAGCACTGATGTCAAAAAAAGTGCAGGAACCCCAACAGAGTTCCTAGCCTATGAGAAAGAGTCAGCAGATTCTAAGCTATAGCTCAATACATTTCCTGGCTCTCAGTCCATATACAGCAGCATACCTCCTGCCTTGGGGAAATGGAAGAGCAGAGGGAAAAGTCCATTAAAATACAAGCCAACAGAAAAGTCTAGCCCGGTCTTTGCCCAGGCAATAACTTTGGCCTGGAAGACTCCTCTCTCTATCTGCACAGCTTACATCCTCTTCAACTGGAAGTTCTTACTCCAAAGCTCCTTCTCAATGACAGCAGCCCTGACTTACCTATTTAAGACAGCATGCCTCCCCCAGCGCAGAAACTCCCAATTCTCCCAAAGCACTCAAAACTCTAACATTCTGTACAAAGTACTCATCTACCTGATTACTGCTTATTATTGTCTGCTCCTTTGGGACAAAAAAAACTCTCGAGAATCAGGACATTCTTATCTGATATGTTCACTGATATATGTCAAGTGCCCAGATCAGTGCCTGGTCTCTAAGAGGTGCTCAATAAATATTTGGTGAATAAATGAGCGGATTATTCCTAGTAGAGGGATTATGAGAATTGCAATTTTCATGTTTTCAGTTTTTAAGTTTTCTATATACTTACCACATGTACTCACGAACATCATAAACTAAGGAAAGGGTTAAACATAGGTAGGACTTACAGTAAAGACCGCTTGAAGGTTATTGAGCTTCTCGATTTCCTTGGGCATTCCATTACTGCCCCAACGAATTAGGTAGTTTTCACTGGTGAAGGGAAAGAAAAATATTCTTGGTGAGCACCTGAGTGGGGAGGAAGCTGCTCTCAGTACAGGCTTAATAGGGTCCAAAGGGGGTCCAGAAGAGCTCAGTGAAATTCAGGCAGGACTGAGACCACACCAATGACCATTCTCTGGTGTTCTGGCTGCAGCCCAGTTCCTAGAGGCACACCGAGTACAGCCCCATGACAAGCACTACTCAAGATGGGCCTGTGCCCAGTACATTCCACCAGATTCTATCTGGAGTCTTTCTTTCATCTCAAATCCTCTGTATAAATTTCAGCTTTGCTGAATCAGGAATATAATTTTATAAGAATTGTTCCAAGTCCATTCCCTGGAATCCACATCAACACACTCCCATAAGATTTCTATTTTAGAAACAAACAATTTTAACCATCTTCTCAATAACAAATATGCTTTCTTAGCTGCTCAGCAGATGACTGTAGGTTGAACAAAGTCTATTATTCCTTAAAGTCTTTGAAATTTTATAACCATTACTTTTTTAGAGCAGTTTAGATTCATAGCCAGTTGAGAGGAAGGTACAGACTTTCCTATGCCCCACTTCATTCCCGGGCTTCCTGGTGGCTTAGGCGGTAAAGAATCTGCCTATAATGCAGGAGACCCAGCTTTGATCCCTGAAATGGGAAGATCCCCTGGAGAAAGAAATGGCTACCCACTCCACTATTCTTACTTGGAGAATTCTATGGACAGAAGAGTCTGGCAGGCTACAGTCCACGGGGTTGCAGAGTCAAACACGACTGAGCGATTAACAACACAACAACAGCACTCCATGCCCAGCCTCCCTCTTTATCAACAACCCCCAGCAGAGTGGTAGATTCATTGTTGTAATCGCTGAACCTACCCTGAGACGTCATTATTACTCAGAGTCTGTGGTTTACATTAGGGGTCACTCTTGGTGCTGGATACTCCATGGGTATGGAAAAAATGTGAAAGGACGCACACCCTCTATGACAGTACCGTACGGGACGGTTTCACTGCCCGAAAGCCCTCAGTGCTCTGCTGGGTCATCCCTCCCTCGCCCCTCTCCTACAGTTTTTTGAATCCCTTCATCCCTGGTCTGATGAGTTTCATTTATTTTTAATTGGAGGATAAGCGCTTTATAATATTGTTGGTTTCTACCGTGTATCAACATGAATCAGCCATAGCTATACGTATGTCCCCTCCTTCTTGAACCTCCCTCCCACCTCCCACCCCATCCAGGTGGTCACAGAGCACTAGGTTTGAGCTCCCTGTCTCATACAGCAAATGCCCGCTGGCTATTTATTTTACACATGGTAATATACACGTTTCCATGCTACTCTCTTCATTCGCCCCACCCGCTTCTGCCCCTGCTGTGTCCACACGTCTGTTCTCTGCATCTGCGTCTCCACTGCTGCTCTGCCAATAGGTGCATCTGCACCATCTTTCTAGATTTTATATCTATGCGTTAACATATGATATTTGTTTATCTCTCTCTCATTTACTTCACTTTGTGAATAGGCTCTAGGTTCATCCACCTCACTAGAACTGACTCAAATGCATTTCTTCTTATGGCTGAGTAATATTCCACTGTATATATGTACCACAACTTCTTTATTCTGATGAGTTTTGTGTGATTTCTAAGACTCAGTGAAAACATGAACTATTACTGCACTGTTTCAGTAGTCACTCAGAAAAGCATAGCAGCCCAACGGGGTTAATTTTCCACTGCCTGAAATCCTCCCCTTCGTCTCCATCTTCCCTTCTCAAACGCAGCAAAGAAATCCTCAGGGAGGTGGGGAAGTGAAGGTTGGGTATTTTCACAAGATTGATGGCAGATGTCCTGGGTCTCCACTACCTGATGAACTTGGACTGGTCCGGGTCATAGAGGGCCATGAACAACTCTGCATCTTCCCCGATGTTGCAGACAAAGTTCTTGAAGTTCACGAAGAGGCCATAGGTGTGGACAGTACTGAAGATCGACTGGCCCCGCAGATCCAGGTTCTGCAGAATGGACTGAACACAGAGGACAGGAGAGAAAGTCATCGTGGTTTCAGCAAATGGGAAACACTGGCAAAGACACTGGCCTCCAAACTGGGGCCAGATGTAATTATTGGGTTGGCCAAAACATTCATTCAGGTTTTTCCATAAGGAAGACACAGAAAAACACAAACGAACTTTTTGGCCAACCCAGTACCACCCAAAACAAGCACTTACTAAGAAAGTAAATGTAAGGAGACAAGTAATCGAGTGAGCAAAATAGAGTTATTATTTTAATGAAGGTCTTGTGAAAGGCCTTAAACCCAAATAGTTCAATAAATGCTGTCTAAAGAGCATATATCTAAAGGTTATAATAACTCATGGTTTTAATGGCTTTGAGACGTTCTCATCTCTCTCACAATGGCTTCTGGGGAAACCTCAAAAGCATAAAATTCATGATTCATTATCATTCTTTGGGAGAATGACTCTCATCGTAAATAAGACTCCACTGGACAGGTCTGTCCTCAGCCACAGTTAGCCATTAGATCCAGAAATGCAATGAAATGTCATTACAACTGTACTAAAAAAAAATAAAACCTACAAATTAAAGAAAATAAATAGTACTCTTCACTCATTAGAACAGAATGACTGGAAGAACATACACCAAAACATCAGTATGGTTGGGCTTCATAATGTAGGTGACTTTTTTCTTTTTCTGTACCTTTCAAATTTTTATTTATTGTCCAGTTACAATTTTTAAAATCTCTCAAAAACTTCATTTGTAAATATTATTGTTATTTCCTTTAGAAATCATAATCTAGGGACTAAATTCAAAAGTTTAAACAGTCAAAAGGGTTCTCTCCCACCCAGTTCTATTCAGAGGCATCCATTATTGGTCAATTTCTTGTCTATCACTACAGAGTTAGTCTGCACAGAAGTAAGCACAGATGTATATTCTTTTTTGAAATATATATAACAGTATTTTATACACGTGGTTCTTGCATCTTGCTCTTTTCCACGTACTATATATCTTTGCAATCTTTCCAGGTCAGAACATATACTGCTGACTCGTTCTTTTTGTTATATTTTGCTTCTAAAATGAGAAAATGGATATTTCTTCTCAACAACATTGCCACCTCTGCTGTCACTGACTCCCTTTCCTTCGTTAAAAACAAACAAACAAACAAAAGAGCAAAATAACAAACAAAAAAAGCAAAAGCAAAAACGGAACCTCCATGGCCAAGGTCTGCACATTTCAGGAAGCTCACCTTCTCCTCTTGGATCTTTTCCTCAATCCTCTTTGAGGCCATTTCATGGGCCTTGAAGAGGGCAACGGTGCTGGTTTCATCTGGGTCCAAAATGTTCCCATTGTCATCCCGCACCACCAGATCCAACCCCAGCATTCTGGAAACAAAGGAGTAGTCAGCTGGTTCTCCTCACCAGGAGCAGACTCTTTTCTGAAGACTCTTCATGGAGGGACAACCCTGGTGGTCCAGTGGTTAAGAATCTGCCTCCTAATGCAGGGGTCACGGGTTTGATCTCTGGTCTGGGAAGATTCCACAAAAACCCTGGGGCAACCAGGCCCATGCACCACAACTACTGAACCCCACCTCTGGAGCTGCAAGTGCTGGGCTCACAGGCCTAAAGTCGCTGCTCTGCAACAAGAGATGACACTCCAATGAGAAGCCCGAATACTGCAACTAGAGGGCTGCCCCTACTCGCCACAACTAGAGAAAGCCTGTGTGCAGCTACAAAGACCCAGCACAGTCATAAATAGAAAATAAGAGTTTTCATGGAAAAACCCAGAGGATTCGGATGAAAGGCTGGGTGCTGGACAAGTTAAGACGAGAACTCACTGAATTTTCTCGCTTCAATTTCAGCCTTCTTTCCAAACAAAACCTAAAAAATTTAGGATAATGTTACCCAAACTTGTAAATAATATGCAAAGTAATCTGGTCCCAATTGGCACTCACTCTAACCAATGCTTCTTTCCCCCTAATCATCTGTACTTTGCTATGGGAACTTCTATGAAAGACAAATGCTCAAATACTGGGGGACTTGTCCTGATTTCCTTAAAAGCACAGGCATGGGGGATAGTACTTCATTCAAGATTATCTTCAAGGAGACCAAGGAAGTAAGTCCTGGCATTGGTATCACAAAATCTCTCTCAGAACCCGGACTTTGGTGTCAGCTGAACCAAAATTTACATCCTGATTTTAACACTTGCTAGCAAGGTGATAAATGTAGATTACATTTAAAAAACAACAACAACAAAAACTGTTTATTTGGCTGTGTCAGGTCTTAGTTGCAGAACACAGGATCTTTTGTTGCAGTGTGCAGCTTTCTCTTTATTTGTGGCTCGTGAGCTTAGTTTCCCAACCAGGGATTGAAACCAAGTCCCCTGCACTGGAAGGCGGATTCTTTACCACTGCACCACCAGGGAAGTCCCCGAGTAACCTACTTAATTTTGCAAAGCCCTGGGTTCCTCATCTGTAAATACACTGTCAGGATTACAGGGGAATTTAATGAGACAATGCACATAAAGCACCTAGTATCTAGCATGTATCATGCTTTCAATGAATGTTAGTTTTGACTGCAGCAACTAGCACAGGAAACCTCTGGCTGTGTTAAGTAAACGTAGCTCTGGGTGCTGCATGGCCATAGTAAGGGCCATAGGCTCCCTGCCTGGCACCATCCCACCACGGCTTTTATGCCCAACACCAAAGCAGAAAAAACTGTTCTTAGTTCTAAGAAGTTGGGGATTGTGGTTGAAACACGATACTGCAATCTGAATTCCCAGAAAGCATTCCTGGCACTAGCAATCCAGGAGTGGGGATGTCCAAATGCCAAGAAAACTCAGGCATAATAGTGCCAAGACATGTGCTAAGTCTTTGGGAAGAAAGCAAAAATGCCTAATTTCCCTTTGCCCTGTTTTATGGCTTCTCCATCAACTGATTCAGTCTGGCAGGTCCCTTGTCATGGGAGCCAGGCCCACAGGCCACCCAGGATCATGAGCGATGGCCCATGTTGGCCTCTCAGAGACTGAATCATGGACGCACCGATGGAGCAGCTTAATTCTCAAGCTGCTTGAAAGGGCTGAAATAGAAGGCAGGCATGTCCTGCTGTTTGTGGGATGTTACCATCTTGTAGCAGAGACCAGGGGCCCCCAGGCTGATGCCACTCTGTGCCAAGACTCAAAATACACTGGCAACATACGTGCCAGAGGGAGCCGCTTATCCCCTCTTAGCTGTTTAAGAAATCTCCCAGCACTGCTTTCAAATTGTGGTGTTGGAGAAGACTCTTGAGAGTCCTTTGGACTGCAAGGAGATCAAACTAGTCAATCTGAAAGGAAATCAACCCTGAATATTGGAAGGACTGATATATATTAGAACAACTGATGCTGAAACTGAAGCTCCAATACTTTGGCCACCTGATACAAAGAACTGACTCACTGGAAGAGACCCTGATGCTGGGAAAGACCGAGGGCAGGAGGAGAAGGGGGTGGGAGAGAATGAGATGATTTGATGGCATCATCGACTCAGTGGATATGAATTTTAGCAAACTCCAGGAGACAGTGAAGGACAGGGAAGCCTGGTGTGCTGCAGTCCATGGGGTTGCAGTCAGACATGACTTAGCAACTGAACAACAACAGAAACTGAAACTGAATGTCAAACGCATCATCAACAAAAACTGAGAAACTAGTCCAGTGTTTTAGAGAGAGCCGGGCAGGAGGGCTGAATCCCAGGTCACAATCAATTTTGATGAATTAATTCAATCTTTCATTTTCCAAAGGGCAGTAATATCAGGAACCTACATATACACTGGGGCCAATGAGAAGCTTAATTAAGAGGTTACTGAGGTTTTAGAGGTTATTGAAGATATAACAGAAGCTAAAAGCATGCTTTACTATTCTGGCAAATCTGGTTTGCACACAGCATAAACAATAGTCCCACTTAGGGGAAGACACAGAGAAAGAGAGAGAATGAAGCTGCTGATTTTAAATCTACTTTCAGAGTTCTGTGATGGCCTAGAGGGGTGGATGGGAGTAAGGGGAGTACAAGAGGGAGAGGACACATGTATACATATAGCCGATTCACTTCATTGTACAGCAGACATTAACACAACAGTGTAAAGCAAATATACTCCAATAAAAAATTTAAAAAAAATCCACTGTTAGAACAAACAGAGAAGGAAGGAGGGATAAGTCTGGTATTAACATATATAACTACTATATATAAAATAGATCATCAACAAGGGTCTACTGTATAGCCCAGAGAACTCTACTAAATATTCTGTAATAATCTGTATGGGAAAAGAATCTGAAAAAGAATAGATACAGGTGTAAGTATAACTAAATCACTTTGCTGTACACCTGAAACTAACACAATATTGTAAATCAACTATACTCCAGCGTAAAAAAAAAATCTAAAAAAGAATAAAGATTATCTCAGGTCCCAGAAACTGTCTGTTTCTGATGCTCAGACCTTCTGTGTTTGTCTGGCAGTGGAGTTCCTTCCATTCAAGCCCCAGGTGCCCTGCTCATCTGTCATCTTCTTGAGACCCGAGATCCAGCACGGGGCCTGTGCTGGCCCATGAAGGGCACTGGCAGTTTCTTCTACACAATTAAATGGCTCCCAAGGCTGAAAGAAAGCAGTACACACTATTCTTTTGTGACTCCAAGATCACAAGCCCTTGGGGAGATGTGTCCTCTGCCTAAATGTGACTGGGTTTTTCCAAGTTCTCAGTGAGATAGATGTCATCCCTGATTTACCTGTTCCCATGATCAATCTTGGCTGTGACCTTCTTCTTGAGCTCTGCCAGTTCATCTTTGGGGAGGGTGCCAGACAGGATCTGGGACCGCCACTCTATCAGGCTGTATGTCATCTGCTGCAGCTGGCGGAAGAGCGTGACCTTGTTGTTCTAAGGTGGGAAAATGAGGCAGAGGAAAGGACCAAAAAATAAATGGTGTGATGGGAGATGAGAACATCTTTTGCCTTGATCCTTTATAAAGTGTTATTTAACCAATTATTCTGCCATATAATGAACTGTGCACTTTGAGGGGACCTCTTTTGGCTCAGTGGTAAACAAATCGCCTGCCAATGCAGGAGATGTGGGTTCGATCCCTGGGTCAGGAAGATCCCCTGGAGAAGGGAATGGCAACCATAATCCAGTATTCTTGCCTACAAAATTTCATGGACAGAGGAGCCTGGTGGGCTACAGTCCATGAAGTCACAAAGAATTAGGCATGACTGAGCAACTGAACATGCATACACAGAGCAAGCTGTGCACTTGGAGGCGACCTCTTTACATCACTAGGGATGGCTTTGCCCTGACCCATTCCCACCTTCTCCTCTGCTGCAACTTCAGAAACAGATAACCACTTGTAGGATGGACAGGATGGAGGGTTGGTCCTAACTCATAAGTGTACCAATCATCCACGTGCCTTAAACTTCTGCCCATGTTCCTCCTGTGGTTGAAACCAGCCACTTGGGACTTCCCTGGTGGTGTTAAGAATCTGCCTTTCAATGCAGAGGACATGGATTTGATCCCTGGTTGGGGAACTAAGATCCCACACACTGAGAGAGAGGCAACTAAGCCCAGGTACTGCAGCAAAGATCCAGCACAGCCCAAAATAGAAAGAACAATAAAAACAGCCAGCGATTTCCACCGTCCTCCAGACACACTAGATCACTTTGTAAGTCTCTTCCCATCTTGGCTCCTACCCACATTCCCAGCCACACCATACACTGATCACTACCTCAAAAATCTATGCTCCTTCCACATAAAGCCACGTGTGTTCTCCCATGTGCTCCAGATCCTCACAGTAACATGACTCCTCTACCTGGAACCACTTTTCTCCTCCTCCCCCCCGCAACCCTCCACGTCTCACTCTCACAACACACCCTTCTCTAACTGCTAATTCTGACATCTACAGGATCTTACTTCTTCCTCAAAACCGTAACTCTGGCTTGGTTGTCTCTCCCACAAATGCTGGAATTTGCTCCTCTCTCAGCACTCTACCTGTACCACATTGGCTAGCGTTCCTCTCCCCTTCGATGGTAAGAACCTACAGGACAAGGTTAGTTTTGCATCTCTAGGAGCTGGTATGGAGTAGCCATTCAATAAAATATACCTCACCAATGAATTCTGGATGGGAAAAGAACTGTAATTTCAG
>NW_011494713.1:7159259-7159936 GCF_000754665.1 Bison bison bison
TGAGAGAGAGGCAACTAAGCCCAGGTACTGCAGCAAAGATCCAGCACAGCCCAAAATAGAAAGAACAATAAAAACAGCCAGCGATTTCCACCGTCCTCCAGACACACTAGATCACTTTGTAAGTCTCTTCCCATCTTGGCTCCTACCCACATTCCCAGCCACACCATACACTGATCACTACCTCAAAAATCTATGCTCCTTCCACATAAAGCCACGTGTGTTCTCCCATGTGCTCGAGATCCTCACAGTAACATGACTCCTCTACCTGGAACCACTTTTCTCCTCCTCCCCCCCGCAACCCTCCACGTCTCACTCTCACAACACACCCTTCTCTAACTGCTAATTCTGACATCTACAGGATCTTAGAAGTTTCTTCCTCAAAACCATAAATCTGGTTTTGATAAAAAGTACAAGGAGACTCCTCTGGTAGTCCAGTGGCTAAAACCCAGGACTTGCTATGCAGAGGGCCTGGGTCCCATCCCTGGTCAGAGAAATAGATCCTACATGCTACAACTAAAGAGTTCACAAGCCGCAACAAGACCCAGCGCAGCTAAATAAATAAAAATAAATATTAAGAAAAAAAGCCAAAAGGAGGTAGAGCAATATGATAGGGCCTCCTTCCACCAGGAACAACTGTTTTGTGCATCCTTTTTGATACACCAATATATCCACCACCC
>NW_011494713.1:7160036-7160848 GCF_000754665.1 Bison bison bison
CAGAGATATGGGATCACTGAAAAGAGACTGTGACCAGTTATTATAAAGTCCCCAGAAAATTGTTATACCATCCCAAAAAACATTAGACCTGGAATAAATGAAACCATTATTCTGGGCTTCAGTAAGAACTTCCTTAACTGAACTAAAATGAACTTAACAACCAACTAATTATTTGTGCTTCAATCATTTTAAGAGTCTAGTGCTTGATATTCATACCATTATACCTTGGTTCTATCCAAAGGATGCATTCATTATATTTAAAAAAGAAAAAAAAAAAGTCAATAAGCATTTACCACATGCTAGAAATAAAGTTCCTGTACATTCTAAAGGAGAAGGCGACAATAAATTTTAGATATATGTAAATATATTAAAATATTTAAATATGAGCATTTAAATAATATACATCAATATCATATGTAATATGTACATTAATTACATGCATATAATATATATTACATATGTAACCACACAATAGATAATTTCAGAAATGATAAAAAGTACAAGGAGACTCCTCTGGTAGTCCAGTGGCTAAAACCCTGGACTTGCTATGCAGAGGGCCTGGGTCCCATCCCTGGTCAGAGAAATAGATCCTACATGCTACAACTAAAGAGTTCACAAGCCGCAACAAGACCCAGCGCAGCCAAATAAATAAATAAAAATAAATATTAAGAAAAAAAGCCAAAAGGAGGTAGAGCAATATGATAGGGCATGCCTGGTGGAAGAAGGCCTCCATAGAATAATCAGGAAAAACTGTTTTGTGCATCCTTTTTGATACACCAATATATGCCACCACCCTCTGTATACTGTGAGAC
>NW_011494713.1:7160948-7165473 GCF_000754665.1 Bison bison bison
TATTACGATCTCCCGTAAAAACAATGCCAAAAAAAAAAAAAGCCGCACAAAGAAGTGGCTGATGGCTGTCAGGCACGTTCCTTAGTGATGCTCTTCTACATCCATCCCGGGGAAGATGCCTGGGCCAGGTATCAACAACAATCAAGGCTGAAAATATCCAAGATACTCCTGAACAAAGAGGAAATGTAGGGGCTTCCCTGGAAGTTCAATGGATAAGACCCTGCCTTCCAACGCACAGGGTGTGGGCTCAATCTCTCATAGGGGAACGAAGATTCCGAATCCTGCATCCCACAGGGTGTGGCCAAAAAGTAAAAAAAAAAAAAAAAAGAGTACATGTGGAGTAAAGGGTCCTTAACCTAAGAGCGGACAGTGAGGACAGCAATGGGATTAGAGGTAAGAGCCCTTCATGAAGTTCAAGGTTCTAGGCAAACAGAGAGGAAAGAGATGAACACATTTATCTATGATTGCAATACTCTCTGATAATCCCCTGGAGAAGGAAATGGCATCCACTCCAGCATTCTTGCATGAGGAATCCCGTGGTCAGAGGAGCCTGGTGGGCTGCAGTCCACGGGGCCGCAAAAGAGTCAGACATGACTTAGCATCTGAACAACTACTGCTAATGCCAATGATCTGAAAGCACAAAACACAAAAGCTGATTAAAATTATGAAACCACCTGCATTTTAGGCGTTTAGCATTTTCTGAATTGTCTCTTCCTCATCAGTCTTTAGAAAAACATAAATGAAACTTTTTTTAAAATCTCATTTTTGAAAAGAAGAGGTAAACTAACCCTGCTTTTTTATTCATTCATTTCCATATAAAATATTTCCATGTCCTTGTCTTTCAAACTGAGAAATCAAGCCCATAAAATCTTGTCTTTCAAAGCCTCTAGGCAGAAAAGGATCTTTTATTTCTTGCAAATTATTTGTCTGCTCCTAGTTTTTCCCCCCAATATTTTCTCATTTTAATTAAGATATTAGGTCTTATAATACAGTAAAGAAAGAGCTCCAAGTCTCCGGGGACTACCTATGAGAGACAGCTCTTTGTGTGGGGTACTTTTTCACAAGTTCTTGGTCTCAATTATATTAGACACTATCCAAGGCAATTTAATTATTGCCTGTCCATATCAGCCTGGTTTGCCAAGAGTTCCCCCAAGAAGTATGAAGATGGCCATTCTTCTTGCAATCACTGTGCCAAGTTAGTTCTGAATAGACAAGCTGGAACACATCAAAGGATGCAGTCTCCGACCGTAAGAAAATGGATTTTATTACCACATTCCTAAAATTGTTCTAAGAGGATGTTCTGTGCAGGAGCTGGTTCCTGACACTTTATGGATTCCTGGGAAAGCAAGTGAGGACAGGAGAGGGGAAAATCAAGTGTTGCCTATAAAACCAGGAGTCAAGGACTCAGGCCTCCATCTTCACCCCCCGTTCATGTGCCTCTCCTACTATCTCTAGCCCTACTAATTTCAGTCTTTGTACTAGCAGGCATTCCCTGGTGGCTCAGGGGACTAAGAATCCACCTGCAATGCAAGAGACACGGCAGACATGGGTTCAATCCCTGGATCAGGAAGATCCTCTGGAGAAGGCAATGGCAACCCACTCCAGTATTCTTGCCTGGAGAATTCCATGGAAAGAGGAGCCTGGGGGGCTTCATACAGTCCATGGGGTCACAAAGAGTCAGACACAACTGAGTGACTGAGTGTGCACACACACATTGTCACATAATTCAGGAGTGCAAAGAATGTATTTAATAATGTCTTTGATCCTCCCTGCAAAAGTCAGCACAAGTCTCGACACAGGAGTGAACGAAAAGCAAACTGTGACAGCTCGGATTTAAAATGACACTCTGGTTTCAGTTCAAGGAACTTTTCAAAATTAATTTTTATTGTAGTTGCTTTACAATGCTATGTTACATTCTGTTGCATAGCAAAGCGAATCAGTTATACATATACATACATCCCCTCTTGGTAGGATTTCCTTCCCATTTAGGTCATCACAGAGCACTGAGTAGAGAGCTCTGAGCAACACAGTAGGTTCTCCTGAGTTGTCGAGCTACACAAAATAGAGAAATTCAAATATTCCTCCAACCAGACAGTATAGATATTTCTGCATTTGCTGAAAACTTCTCCCTCTTGGCAATCTTTGAGGTTTCACTTTTTACATTTCTATTCTGGATATCTTTTTATGATTTTTATGGTTACCTGGGGGGTACAGGGAGAAGAGAAGGGACAGACTGGGAGACTGGGACTGACATATAAACACTACTATGTATATAATAGGTAACTAGTAAGGACCTACTGTACAGCACAGAGAATGCTACTCAATGCTGTTATGACCAAATGGGGAAAGAATCTAAGTGTGGGTATATGTATATATATAACTGGTTCACTTTGCTGCACATCTGAACTAACACAACATTGTAAATCAATTACACAGCTATCCTTATTGTTATTTAGTCACTAAATTGTGTCCGACTCTTTAACCCCATGGACTGCAGCCTGCCAGGCTCCTCTGTCCGTGGAATTCCCCAGGCAAGCATACTGAAGCAGGTTGCCTTTTCCTTCTCCATGGGATCTTCGTGACCCAGGGATCAAACCTGCATCTCCTGCAAGGGCAAGCGGCTTCTTTACCACTGAGCCACCTCCGATACAAATCATATATTAAAAAAAAAAGAATTTCTGGAGATTAAAATCAAAGTGACAGGAGGAAAAGAAAAACAGCTTTGTCTTCAATAGTAGCGGG
This sequence comes from Bison bison bison, assembly GCF_000754665.1. Classification (NCBI taxonomy): domain Eukaryota; kingdom Metazoa; phylum Chordata; class Mammalia; order Artiodactyla; family Bovidae; genus Bison; species Bison bison. The sequence continues at coordinate 7,163,691 of NW_011494713.1, forward strand.
AATACAGAAACCATCCACTGAGTAAATTAGACATTCCAGGGTCATGGAGACAATGGTATCACTCACTGGGTATCAGAAAACCCAAATTCTATTCTCCATCTTCTTTCCCAAAGAATGCAGACCACAGTCAAAAGCCTCTTCTCTGGCCTTCTACTTCATCTCTCCCTCTGCAAAAGAATCAGTGTTTCCTCTGCTCACCCTCTCCTCTTCCATGTAAATGTTCTTTGCTGGAAGTATAGGAACTTACTTAATTTCTATCTTTAATTTGATCACCAACTTGCTAAGCGACTTTGAGCAAATTATTCCCTCTGGGATATGACCATCTGTAAAATAAGGGGACCAGCACTGAGATCCGTTCCCCAGGATAAGCGTCTTGAAGTCTATGGCTGAGATATTAAATTCAATTACTCCTCTAAGCAACTTCCTGATTAACTGTATCTGACCATCTCACTCTGATATATTCACACACTGGGGTGGCTCTATATCCAATTGCCCCATATAATAGCTCTTCAAAATGAATCTCATGTCTTTTCTGAGTATCTGGACCCCGTGGGATCCAGGATGGTATCCAGGTCTCTCTGTGTACTGTGCTGCACTGACCCTCAGTTCTGGGAAGACGGGAACCACACCTTCCCACTCAGTCTAGTACTTTCTCTCTGTGTCAGACAAAGAGACAGCCTGGCTAGTGAAAGCTCAGTTTTTCAATAAAAGATTCCAGTAAAAGACAGTTTTTGTCTCTGGAAGCAGTGCAAGATATTCTAAAAGCCAGGTACCAAAGTCAGAGGAAAACAAAACTGGAAAAATACCCAAAGCACGCCCCCTACCCTGTTCTGACCATCATCCCACCTCCTCTCGCCTCTCATGAGAGCCACACACTGAAACAGGGCTTGTGACCCACAGAGAAAGAACTCTGACACCAGGACAAAGATTTCTATAGCAATTTTCTGTCCTTTGGGACTAAGTGATCAGATGTCAGTTTCAACCATGAAGCCAGCTTAAGTACTGAGAGAGTCAATTCCTAGGCAGACTGATAAGAAGTCCAGGGTTCCAAGGAGGAGAAAGGGTTTGGGGTTGGTTCTCAAGGAGGAGATAGGGGTCTGGAATTTTCAAGGAGGAGGAAAGGACAAAGGCTTTTTTTCCCCTCTATATTCCTTAGTCACATAAAATGTTTTTTTCTTTAAACCCAGAATTGATGATCACACAATAAACAACTCAGTTTAAACTCTGTAGAGTCAGCAAAAACAAGACCGGGAACTGACTGTGGATCAGATCACGAACTCCTTATTGCCAAATTCAGACTTAAATTGAAGAAAGTGGGGAAAACCTCTAGACCTTTCAGGTAGGACCTAAATCAAATCCCTTATGATTATACAGCGGAAGTGAGAAATAGATTTAAGGGACTAGATCTGATACAGTACCTGATGAACTATGGATGGAGGTTCGTGACATTGTACAGGAGACAGGGATCAGGACCATCCCCATGGAAAACAAATGCAAAAAAGCAAAATGGCTGTCTGAGGAGACCTTACAAATAGCTGTGAAAAGAGGAGAAGCAAAAAGCAAAGGAGAAAAGTAAAGATATAAGCATCTGAATGCAGAGTTCCAAAGAATAGCAAGGAGAGATAAGAAAGCCTTCCTCAGCGATCAATGCAAAGAAATAGAGGAAAAAAACAGAATGGGAAAGACTAGAGATCTCTTCAAGAAAATTAGAGATACCAAGGGACATTTCATGCAAAGATGGGCTCGATAAAGGACAGACCTAACAGGTATGGACCTAACAGAA
>NW_011494713.1:7165725-7166012 GCF_000754665.1 Bison bison bison
AACTCAGCAGTGGCCACAGGACTGGAAAAGGTCAGTTTTCATTCTAATCCCAAAGAAAGGCAATGCCAAAGAATGCTCAAACTACCACACAATTGCACTCATCTCAGACGCTAGTAAAGTAATGCTCAAAATTCTCCAAGCCAGGCTTCAGCAAGACGTGAACCGTGAACTTCCAGATATTCAAGCTGGTTGTAGAAAAAGCAGAGGAACCAGAGATCAAATTGCCAACATCCGCTGGATCATGGAAAAAGCAAGAGAGTTCCAGAAAACATCTATTTCTGCTTTAT
>NW_011494713.1:7166112-7166983 GCF_000754665.1 Bison bison bison
GAGATGGGAATACCAGACCACCTGATCTGCCTCTTGAGAAATCTGTATGCCGGTCAGGAAGCAACAGTTAGAACTGGACATGGAACAACAGGAAATCGGAAATAAATAGGAAAAAGAGTCCGTCAAGGCTGTATATTGTTACCCTACTTATTTACCTTATATGCAGAGTACATCATGAGAAACGGTGGACCGGAAGAAACACAAGCTGGAATCAAGATTGCCAGGAGAAATATCAATAACCTCAGATATGCAGATGATACCACCCTTATGGCAGAAAGTGAAGAGGAACTCAAAAGCCTCTTGATGAAAGTGAAAGTGGAGAGTGAAAAAGTTGGCTTAAAGCTCAAAATTCAGAAAACGAAGATCATGGCATCTGGTCCCATCACTTCATGGGAAATAGATGGGGAAACAGTGGAACAGTGTCAGACTTTATTTTTTGTGGCTCCAAAATCACTGCAGATGGTGACTGCAGCCATGAAATTAAAAGACGCTTACTCCTTGGAAGAAAAGTTATGACCAACCTAGATAGCATATTCAAAAGCAGAGACATTACTTTGCCAACAAAGGTCCGTCTAGTCAAGGTTACGGTTTTTCCAGTGGTCATGTATGGATGTGAGAGTTGGACTGTGAAGAAGGCTGAGCGCCGAAGAACTGATGCTTTTGAACTATGGTGTTGGAGAAGACTCTTGAGAGTCCCTTGGACTGCAAGGAGATCCAACCAGTCCATCCTAAAGGAGATCAGTCCTGAATATTCATTGGAAGGACTGATGCTAAAGCTGAAACTCCAGTACTTTGGCCACCTCATGCGAAGAGTTGACTCATTGGCAAAGACTCTGATGCTGGGAGGGATTGGGGGCAGGAGGAGAAGGGG
>NW_011494713.1:7167083-7178462 GCF_000754665.1 Bison bison bison
GGGATGACAGAGGATGAGATGGCTGGATGGCATCACTGACTCGATGGACATGAGTGTGAGTGAACTCTGGGAGTTGGTGATGCACAAGGAGGCCTGGTGTGCTGCGATTCATGGGGTCGCAAAGAGTCGGACAGGACTGAGCAACTGAATTGAACTGAACTTACTAACTCTACTGTGTGTTTGTGTGAACAAATGACATGCCCTGCGTGAAGTGAGCATTAAGCCCTGCTCTTCTGTTTCCCAATGCCTCATGATGACTGAAGGCAGCCCAAAACGGGGAGCCTCATCGGGGTTTTAACCACCCTATCAATGCCAAGAGACACCCAACATCCCTTCGAGGGGAGCAGTCAGAAATGTGCGAAGCATGTGGACTGAACTTTCCTTTCTCGGCCAGCTTTTTCTGGTCTCTTTGTCCACTTCATAATCGCGTGGGGAATTAGAACTACTAACAATCTGTTGGATCATAGACTTTCAAGGGACTTGTGACCCATGCTGTTATTGTGTACTTTTCCTTAGAAACCCCATATATGGAAGCGCTTAGCCTTGTTAGACTACGCAAGCCTTGCTACAAAGTTCCTAGGAGCCCCTATGTGAGAGGTGGAACTCTAGCTCCAGGGATGACTCTAGCTTGGCTGCCTGCCTCAGGGGCCAGCGACCTGAAAGCGAGTCTTTGTCATGGTTGTGCCTCCTATCTATATGGATAGAAGCACTGCTGGTGACCATGAGGTTTTTGAGGACACAGACTGGGAATTGCAGGATTTGTTCAGATTGGAAATACAGTGGACTTCTTCCTTTGGTAGTGCTAGCTCTTAGTGGACCAGAGGAGGCTCTCTGGTGGCTTTTGTCTCAACTCCTTAGATATTCTTTTGTGAAAACTATGGAAATGAACTGGAAGGATTGGTCCTAGTAGCTCGAAGACAAAAATCACTTTTTCCTCACTAGCCAACCCTCCACTACCTCTTTTGCTATACTGATGTGGCAATGACTCACCACTTCTACTGAGGCCAGGACTGCACTCAGGAATGGGCACCGGCACACATAAGATGGATCCCTCCCCAGTAGGCATAGCTTGGGAAACATTCCGGGAAAGCTACTCTGCTCCACCCCAGGTGGCATCAGAGAAAAGGGCAAATCAAAGGTTTTGATGGTATGAAACTAAGTTGGTCTGGGATGCCATCAGGTCTACCCTGTTGCATGGTGGTAAAACAGGAAGGGACGAGTAAGATGTCTGTGTTGGTAAGGGACAGATTAAGTCCGACCAGATATGGAAAGCTTCGGTGGACAGTCTGTCTACACCCCCATCTAGAGCAGGAAAGGACTCTTCTGTTACAAAGAAGCCACAGCTGTAGATGCTTTTTTTTTCTCTCTTATAGATGGGAGCTAACAGTTCCAAAACCACTCCTTTAAAATGTATTAAAAAAAAAAATGTTGGAACAAGTTGGATCCCCAGAATTTAAAAAGACATGCCTGATCTTCTCCTTTGATACTGAATGGCCATGGTATCCTTTGGAAGATGGGGAGCACTGGCCTGTTAAAGGGTCTCTCAATTACGATACCATTTTACAACTAGACCAGTTCCATAGAAAAGAAATGAGAAGAAGTGACATGTTCTTCTTTACCTCTCTGAGAGACATGCAGACTTATGTCATAAGGGTGCAGATTTGGATGTGAAACCTTCAGCTGCCTCCTGTTCTCTTACTTTGCCCCTGTATCTGGGGCTCCCAACTGAATAGGCTGAGAATCAGGGCACCCTTCCAGTAGGGGTTGCCTCAGTCTCAGTAGAAATTCAAACAGTACCAATTGCGGTTGAGACTATTTAGAGAATTCAGAAAAGTATATAACTAAAGAGCCTCTTGATGAAAGTGAAAGAGGAGAGTGAAAAAGTTGGCTTAAAACTCAACATTCAGAAAACAAGATCATGGCATCCGGTCCCATCACTTCATGGTAAATAGATGGAAGAACAGTGGAAACAGTGGCAGACTATTTTTTTGGGCTCCAAAATCACTGTAGATGGTGACTGCAGCCATGAAATTAAAAGACGCTTATTCCTTGGGAGAAAAGTTATGACCAACATAGACAGCATATTATAGAGCAGAGACATTACTTTGCCAAGAAAGGTCCATCTAGTCAAGGCTATGGTTTTTCCAGTAGTCATGTATCGATATGAGAGTTGTACTATAAAGAAGGCTGAGCACCAAAGAATTGATGCTTTTGAACTATGGTGTTGGAGAAGACTCTTGAGAGTCCCTTGGACTGCAAGGAGATCCAACCAGTCCATCCTAAAGGAGATCAGTCCTGAATATTCATTGGAAGGACTGATGTTGAAGCTGAGACTCTAATACTTTGGCCACCTGATGCAAAGAGCTGACTCATTTGAAAAGACCCTGATGCTTGGAAATACTGAAGGCAGGAGAAGGGGATGACAGAGGATGAGATGGTTGGATGGTATCAATGACTCAATGGACATGAGTTTGAATAAACTCCGGGAGTTGGTGATGGACAGGGAGGCCTGGCGCGCTGCAGTCCATGGTGTCACAAAGAGTCAGACACTACTGAACAATTGAACTGAACTGCACAGTATATAGAAGCCTTTATGGGACTAACTTTACTTTATGACATTACTTAGAGAGATGTAATGTATGTCTTGGGACAGATGCTGACTCCTGACTTGAGAGCTCGAGTTTTGGGGGAGGCTACTACTTTTGGAGATGAATGGCTTGAACATGAGACAAGGGGAAAGAGGGAACATGAAATAGCCCTCCTTCCTACTGGGAGCCAAACAGTTTCCATAACATAGCCACTTTGCCAGATGTACTCTTATAGGACTTAAGTAAGTACATGCTAAGACTTTAAACTATGCTCAGTTGGCTGACACAGAACAGGGAGAGAAGGAAATTCCTGATAAACTCCTAGTACAGACTACAGGAGGCTCTCCACAAGTTTACTGATGTCAATCTTGAAAGTGCAGAGGAGGAATGATCTTAAAAGACAGACTTCTCACTCAGTCAGCTCCAGGTATCTGGTCTAAGTTACAAAACCAGGCGTTGGACCAAATCAATCTTTAGGAAAACTGTTACAGCTGGCTCAGACGGTGTATTATGGTAGAGAATACAAGGAAGAAAATAAGAGGCAAAAAAGAATCAGGCAAAAGACTGAAGCCCCAACAAAGGCTGTTTGACCTGCTCTGAAACGGCCTGAGAAAAATGCCCAGAGGGACCCATGTGAAAAGGGCCGGACTTGTTATTACTGTGGAAAGAGGGTACCTCGAGGGAGATTGCCCTCAGGCCTCTAAGCCGCCCCTGGCTCCATGTCCTGTCTGCAAAGGACCATACCGGAGAAGAGGCTGCCCTCGTAGGTGTAGGCCCCAGGGTTCAGACTCTCAAGAGAATCGGGACTGAAGGTGCCTAGGAGTCCCCACACAAGCTCCCATCCTAGTGACACTTGAGGAACCCCAGGTATTATAACTGTGAGGGCCAATCAGTCGATTTTCTTTTGGACACTAGGGCAACTTTCTGCTCACTAAAGCCACTGGTCTGCTTTCCTCCTGATCCACGACTGTAATGGGGCTGTCTGGACAAGCCAAATATTTTTCAATCATTGACTTAAAGGATGTTTTCTAGAGTTAAACCTATATTAGATAATCCTCTACTATGACTTCAAGACAACTGAAATGATTCTTGGCATTACAGGCTACTGCCACATTTGGATTCCACATTATGGGGAATTTGCTTGGCCTTTATATAAACTTATAACTGAGACTCAGCAGGCCCAAACCAACAAACTGGTTTGGTCTCTAGTTACTCAAAAGGCTTTAAGGCTCTTCAAATTGCTCTCTTGTAGGCTCCAACTTTGAGCTTGCCCACAGGCTCAGAGTTTCGTTACTTTGTTACTGAAAATAAAGGCTATGGCCTCATTGCTTAAGGGTAATTGTTGCTATTGTTTTGCTAATGCCTAAAGCTTATAAGTTAATTAATGGGCGAAATTTTACTGTACTGACTTCTCATGATGTAAGTGGGATCTTAAACTCTAAAGTTCAGAGCAACAATGCTCCAGCTTTAAAGCTGCTGTAACTCAAGGGGTGTCAAAAGCTCTAGGAATAGAATGTCACTTACACTGTTACCGGAGACCCCAATCTTCAGGAAAGGTAGAAAAAAGCTAATGGCATTATTAAGAGACATCTGCGTAAGCTAACTCAGGAAACACAGGACGGTTTAAAGTTTTACCCATAGCTTTAATGAGGGCTCAAACTGCTCCTAAGAAGAAGGGACTGTCTCCATGACAGACTGTTTCCCTGCACAGATATTGTCATAGATCCTGAAGCCTTAAAATTAACTATGTGACTCAGCTTTCAGCTTTTCAAAAGACATTACCAGGAGGTTAACACCTGACCCAGCCTTTGATTCAAACAGGCCGCTGTTGAGCCAGGAACTGAGATGGGCCTGAGAATCTAGGTGGGCTTGCTTCTGCTGACTCCTGAAGTCCTGATGTCTGCCGTTTGAACCTCAAAACAATGCCTTCTTGTCCTGGACTCATTCCTATGCTGCATTCCACAATCAGTCTAATTGCTGGGTCTGTGGAGCACTCCCTTCCTCATCAATTGAAGACTTCCCAAGGTGAGTTTCTCCACTTCAAGGAAAGGACTTTCTTCAACTCGGAGAATATCTTCACCAACAACAATCATATATGACCGCTCTTCTTGATCTGATGACATCTAACAATCCTAAGACAGACTGATGCAACTATGGACATAATGTAACTTTTATTTTGATTATGTTTTAACTTGGTTTAATGACTATTTTCCTGCACATAAGAAAGTAAATGGGTCTAGATATGGTGGGTTTCTACCTGATGTTTATCAAATATGGGATGAGGTCATACGGCTAACTCCTAAAAAGGGGCTCATACTATCTAATACTCCCATGTGCTGGGAACAAGTAGAGCCATCCCCAGAAGTCAGCCAACTTAATTATAATGATTGGAAACAACTGGGACTTTTGCCTCAAGAAATACACAATGCAATCATTCCTGGGTTTTCCAAACCCAGTTTAGGTCCTCCTCTTGCCTGGCCAGGAACTGATTGGGACTGGATCCCTCAGTCACGCTGGTTTGCTCCAAACGGGACCTGTTGGCTATGTGGCTCTAACCTATGGGTGTGGCTTCCCCTTGGCTGGATAGGAAGATGCACACTAGGTCTAACTTTTATTCATAGCTTCTTATTTTCAGAGCTTCCAGAGAAACCTATTAATCTGCCACACTTTAAAACTCCTTGGGCAATATCTGTATTTCACTGGTACGATCATCCGGCTACAATATTCGTTCTCTCTCTGGGAACTACAGATCAGATGTTATACTACAAGTTGATGCTCTGACTAACTTTCAGCCCTTAATGCTGAACAAATACAAATTAAAAAGGTGGTTTTATAAAACTGATTGGCCTTAGATTTTCTAACAGCTGCACGAGGAACTTGTGCCATTATTCATATCCAATGCTGTACATATATAACAGATATGAGTACTAATGTTACTCACTTTACTGAACACATGAATAAGATGATTCAGGTTTATGGATTCTCCTGAAGCCTCAGTCACGTCACTTTGCGAAACATTAACTAGCTCCCCACAGTGGAAAACTATCTTAATTGTAATAATTATAATTGTTCTCTTTCTACTGTTTGCTCCCTGCATCTCTAACTGTATAACTGGATTTGTTTCTAACCATTTGAAAGCTTTTAAATTACAAATGATTGTCCAGGCTCTTACCAGTGCCACAACCTCCTCCAACTATTACTTGGGGCCCCTGGATCAGAGACCCTCAATATGAGGGTTAGGAAAATATGTTGCCTCAACAATTTAGGAACCAAGAAGCAGTTATGGAATGAAAACGATGCCCATTTCCCTTGGCATCATAATTTTACTAAAAGAAAAGGGGGGACAGAGAGTCAATTCCTAGGCAGACTGATAAGAAGTCCAGGATCTCCGAGGAGAAAGGGGTCTGGGGTTCTCAAGGAGGAGGAAAAGATAAACCCCCCCTTTTCTTTTCTCTCTACATTCCTTTTTTTCTATAAACCCAGAACTGATGATTAGAAAACAAACAACTCAGTTTAAACTCTGTAATAGGGACTATATAACAACAATGTATTCTGCTTGAGAACAGTTTCTCCTTCCTGAAAACCTTCTGACTAATCCTGATATCTTAAAATGCATATTGTGGGAGTGGGTCTGGTTCAGTTCAGTCGTTCAGTCGTGTCCGATTGTTTGTGACACCATGGGCTGCAGAACGCTAGGCTTCCCTGTCCATCACCAACTCCTGGAGCTTGCTCAAACTCATGCCCATCGAGTCGGTGATGCCATCCAACCATCTCATCCTCTGTTGTCCCCTTCTCCTCCCGCCTTCAATCTTTCCCAGCATCAGGGTCTTTTCCAAGGAGTCAGTTCTTTTGGCCAAAGTACTGGAGTTTCAGCTTCAGCATCAGTCCTTCCAAAGAATATTCAGCACTGATTTCCTTTAGGACGGATTGGTTGGATCTCCTTGCAGTCCAAGGGACTCACAAGAGTCTTCTCCAACACTACAGTTCAAAAGCATCAATTCTTTGGTGCTTAGCTTTCTTTATAGTCCAACTCTCACATCCATACATGACTACTGGAAAAAGCATAGCTTTGACTAGACAGACCTTTGTTGGCAAAGTAATGTCTCTGCTTTTTAATATGCTGTCTGCTGCTGCTGCTGCTAAGTCGCGTCAGTCATGTCCGACTCTGTGCGACCCCATAGATGGCAGCCCACCAGGCTCCCCCGCCCCTGGGATTCTCCAGGCAAGAACACTGGAGTGGTTGCCATTTCCTTCTCCAATGCATGAAAAGTGAAAAGTGCAAGTGAAGTCGCTCAGTTGTGTCTGACTCTTAGTGACCCCATGGACTGCAACCTACCAGGCTCCTTTGCCCATGGGATTTTCCAGGCAAGAGTACTGGAGTGGGGTGCCATTGCCTTCTCTGAATATGCTGTCTAGGTTGGTCATAACTCTTCTTCCAAAGAGTAAGCCTCTCTTAATTTCATGGCTGCAGTCACCATCTACAGTGATTTTGGAGCACAAAAAAATAAAGTCTGACACTGCTTCCTCATCTATTGGCCATGAAGTAATGGAACCAGATGCTATGATCTTAGTTTTCTAAATGCTTTAAGCTAACTTTTTCACTCTCCTCTTTCACTTTCATCAAGAGACTCTTTAGTTCTTCACTTTCTGCCATAAAGGTGGTGTCATCTGCATATCTGAGGTTATTGATATTTCTCCCAGCAATCTTGATTCTAGTTTATTCTTCATCCAGTCCAGCATTTCTCATGATGTACTGTGCATATAAGTTAAATAAGCAGGGTGACAATATACAGCCTTGACGTACTCCTTTCCCAATTTGGAACCAGTCTGTTGTTCCATGTCCCGTTCTAACTGTTGCTTCTTGACCTGCATACAGATTTCTCAGGAGGCAGATAAGGTGGTCTGGTATTCCCATCTCTTTCAGAATTTTCCATAGTTTGTTGTGATCCATGGAGTCAAAGGCTTTGGCGTAGTCAATAAAGCAAAAGTAGATGTTCTTCTGGAACTCTCTTGCTTTTTTGATGATCCAGCGAGTGCTGGCCCTGGGTTCTATTTGGCTGGCAAATTTTCAATGAGAGGAGACCGATACTTTTAACAAAGAACATTTTATTAAATTTTTATTTTATATATTTATTGGCTGTGCCATGCGACATGCAGGATCTTAATTACATGACCAGGGATGAACCCCTGTTCCCAGGAGTGGAATTCAGAGCCTTAACCACTAGACCAGAGAAGTCTCATTAATGAAGCTGTTGTTTAGTTGCTAAGCTGTATCCAACTCTTTGTGGCCCCAGTAGCCTGCCAGGCTCCTCTGTTCATGGGATTTCCTAAGCAAGAATATTGGAGTGGGTTGTCATTTCCATTTCCTGGGAATCTTCCTGGACCAGAGATTGAACCCATGTCTCTTGCATTGGCAGGCAGATTCCTTACCACTAAGCCACCAGGAAAGTCCGTATCAACAGAGTACATTTTAGCAATTAAGTTCACTTGATTCAATAAGACGTATTAACCACCTTCCACCGCCAGGCTCTTTTGTGATCTCTTTCCCGTAAGAGAATCAGATCAAGTTCAGTCTCAACTTGTATGAACAAAACAATTTGCCTGACCAAACCTCACCAAACCATTTCTCCAACTGGAAGGTGGGAAACAGTACTTAATCTCAGGGTGAGGTGAGACAGGATGTGTTTATGACGACAAAACATCTCACAATTCCTGGGACAGTCTGTCTGAAAAAAAGTTTGACCCCGACAACCACACAAATATACTCTAGAGAATTCCTTGGCTGTCTAGTGTTTGGGACTTTGCGTTCTAGTGCAGGGAGAATGGGGGGCTCCAGTTTAATCCCTAATCAGGGAATTAGGATCCCACATGCTGCAGAGTGTGGCCAAAAATTAAATAAATAAAACTTGTTAAAAAATACAATCTAACTTGCCAGTTTTCAAGACCTGATTTTAAGTTGAGAAAACAGGACATTTGGACGGTGGGATAGAGATTTGTGCGTATTCAGAAAGTGTAACTGGGTTGTTGCTAGAAAAGTAAACTTAAGATATTATATCCACCTGTCACGTAAAAGTTTTTCAACGCATAGGAGTCCACCCTTCCATCTGGGCGAGTTCATACGGAGCGCAGAAGAAGGAAAAGAAACCGAAGTTCAGCTCACTGCATCTACTTTCCTTGGCTAGAGAAAACCTGAAAGATTCTGAGAGGCCACAGAAAATAAAAGATGAAATACTATTCACCTAATGTAGCTGAGTAACCCTGTGGCTGGAAGGGAACCCATGGGGTAGGTGACACACCCTTATTATACTACTTCAGGGCAAAATTCCACGTGGATCCTTTCATCACGAATCAACTCTTTCATGAAGCAGTGTTCTAAAGGGAGAGTCAGTCAGGGGCCGTGACATCTGGCCCACAAGATGCAGGCACTGTCCCAGGAGTTCGACACAGATTTTCCCTATTGAATTCTACAGCCAATCTGCAATGCATGTGAAATATATAATTACCACTGAGGCTGAAGAAAAGAAAACTTAGGAGGTCAAAGGATTTGCCCTCCTTTGTAAAATCCACCAGTGGAACACCATGAATCAAAATCTCTGCTCTCAGAATCCATTCTTTTTGTTTGTATTATCAGGTTTGTTATTTTTTCTGAATATAGTAAAAGTATATATACCAAGTAAGGGAGCAGGAAACGGCAACCCGCTCCAGTATTCTTGCTGGGAAATCCCATGGACAGAAGAGCCTGGGGGGCTACAGTCCATGGAGCTGCATTAAGAGTCAGACATGACTTGGCAACCAAACAACAAAGGGAGCAAGTCAGAACTTTTTTTTTCCTGGCCACGTCATGCAGCTTATGGGATCATAGTTCTCTGACCAGGGATTGAACCCAGGCTTGCAACAGTGAAAGTGTGGAGTCCTACCCACTGGACCACCAGGGAATTCCCAGCAAGTCAGGATTTAAGAAACGGCTCTCTGTCTGCCCCAGTGTTGCCATTTTACCAGGCAACCACTTCCTCCTTCACCATGCTCCCTCCTTCCCTGTTCAAGCTCTGAAAACACACCCAGCACACGGGATCCCGCTGAGGATCAGCAGTGCAGGCAAAGCACACCAGAAACTGCGGTAAATTTGCATGATACACTGGCATGCTCCCCCTTTCCTTTCTGGAAAGATCTCTGCCTCGGGACTGGAACCTAAGCTAAGGAGGCTCACAATTCTATGGGGAGAGACACATAGCTTGGTTACTGAGAGCGCAAGGCCACACCACCTAAGAGGACAACACAAGCCAAAGGAAGTGGCCTTCATTTGGGCGGGGAGGTGTGGCGCAGAAGGGAGCTTCAGGGTCTCCAAGTCAGGTCAAAGGAATGCCAAGCCAGGTTGTCCCACAGGAGGACAACCAGGACGGCAGCTACTTCCAGCTAAAACGTCAATACGCTCATGTCTGGAACTTCCCTCGTGGTCCAGAGGTTAACACTGGGCCTTCCAATGCAGGGGGTGTGGGTTCGCTCCCTGGTCAAGGAGCTAAGATCCCACATGACTGGCAGCCAAAAATCAAAACATAAAACACAGAAACAATATTGTGACAAATTCAATAAAAGCTTTAAAAATGGTCCACAGTAAAAAAAAAAAAAAAAAAATCTTTACAAAAACGGTCATGCTCACCTTTGCAGGGTCCTTGATGGTTTGTCTGCACAATATTTCACAGCCACCCTCTTTTTATGCCCTTATGACTCTATGGAGTCAGCAAGGCCCATTCTACATCATTTTTACAGAGGGCCCCTAATTCAGCAGACACATGGAGACTTGAAGCTCTAAAACCAGGGTCAGTCACAGAAGAGCCAGGATGAGAAAGCAGGCCTTCTAATTTCTAATCCCCATCTGTCCCCTACAGCTTTCTTCTTCGCCAAAGCACACAAGGAAGATAATTAAAAGAAAAATCAATAAATAATATTAATACAACAAAGAGAAAAGAGGGAAAGAGTGGGAATTACCACTTCTTTCTAGTCTGAATGAATGGGTTCCCCTTTCCCTAGCACGGCCATCCTCCCACACTAAAATGTATTTATGGTAATTTCACAAGCTTACAGTCTGAATGCTAAGAAGAAACCAGAATTATACAAACATCTTTCCTTTCTAGAATAATTACATGGCTGGCCTTAATCTGGTTAACAGACTACATTTTCCTCTCACTTAAGACACTATATTTACCTCCTAATTTTCTCATGAACTGAGGCTGAAGAGAACTAAGACATGTGTCACAGAGAAATGCAGAGGTTCTAAGATGTTCTTAAAGACACCAGAGAGAATGCCTAGTTTCATAATCAGTGGGAGAAAATGCATGCAAGATAGAAGTGCTGATGTGTTTTAGTAAAATCTGTATTTATCTTTACACAGACTGAAGGAACTGACACAGAATCAGAAAACACACACGGATAAAAGTGTAGGGGTGTGTATGTCATGAACGTGCACATGTGGATGTGAGCACACTTGCATGTCTCAGAGTGTGTGGGGGGAGTGGACTGAAAGCTATAAATTTGGGTTCCTTTCCCTTTTTTCCCAGTGAAGGCTTGCTATTTGAGGCTTGCTACTTTGACATAAAAGATTTAAAAAATTTTTTATTTTATATTAGGATATAGACAATTAACAATGTTGTAATAGTTTTAGATGGACAGTAAAGGGACTCAGCCACACATATACATGTATCCATTCTCCCCCAAACTCCCCTCCCATCCAGGCTGCCACGTAACATGGAGCAGAGTTCCCTGTGCTACACAGTAGGTGTTGGTTATCCATTTT
>NW_011494713.1:7178653-7193763 GCF_000754665.1 Bison bison bison
ACCAAAAGCAGGAACAAATTCTCAGCCTTATCAACTGATGAAGATTCCCAAACTGAGTGCCTTTTAGTCAAGCAACTGCAGCTATAAGTCATCAAAAAATATTCACAAATAATAAAATAATTATCTTATGAGAGTCAAATTAAGATGGGAAACGTGCTGATCTCCAAGAAGGGGGTGGATTTTTTTTTAACTTAGAACCCCAATTCTGCTATTAAATAGTGGAATTTCCACACAGGAAGTTCCTCAACCAGAGCTTAAGAGATCTGGAAGCCCAAATACATGAACCATGTATCTTCCTCTCTGCCTCACTTACTTCTCATTTCTGGTCAATAGCAGACTCAGCACAATTACCTGTGGACATGGACTAGACACAGACAATGAACTCAAGCATGAGAGTCGTCTTTCGGCAAGCAGAAATGTCTAGTTCATCCCATGTTTGTACATTACAGCTATCAAAATCTCATTTCCCAGTACTTACTAGCTAACCCGTATCACCACTCACCAATTTCCAGAAAGAATCGGTTAAAGAACTAACTCATCCATCAACCTTGTTACATCCTCCACTAACCAATCAATTAACTGGAACGAGAGAGTGTTTTCAATAGAAAGACAAGATGATCCATGGGGATCAAAGGGCTTAAAACAGCATCTCTCTCCTCTCCTAGCTTGTGATTTAAGGACTTATAGGTCAGCTCTCTCCTGGGTGAAACATAAAGAGATCAAAAGATCACTTGCATTACAAGGCAGCGTGCCCCAGGGGCCAGATCGACTTGGCAGTAAGTGCTCCCGGTCCAGGAGGAAACATTATGGATTGATGGGTTTAGAAGACACATTGTGAAGAAAAAAAATGACTTAAATGGGGCCTTGAAGGATGTGCTGGCAGAGAAAAATCACGTGCTTTTCCATAGAAGGGGCTGGTGATTTCTACTGCATGTCCATCCTATACAACCACAGCCCTGGGAGATGAAATATCTCACACTAACTCTTAGAAGTTAGGCTGAGTTTGATTCCTGCTTTTAGTACTAAGGGTCTAGAGTGAGGTGCTCTCAATAACTTAGTAAGACTGGCTTTTGAGTTAAAATGCAGAATACACACATGACTGAACAAAAACCAAGATGAGCACAGCTACATAAAAAAAAAAAAAGAGAGAGAGACTGCCTCTCAGGCACTGAGCCGAGTTCATTACCTCACTGATGTCATTCACACATACGGGAGTATACACTGCTGAGAATTCTTAGCCACGGAAGTCTGGAAGATGCCTACAGAAGGCAAAACTTAGTGATGCTTACCCATGAAGCCTACAGGAAAGAGGAAACTTTAGGAAACAGTGTCTGCGCATTTCAGTGTTGAGCAAGAGCATCCTCAAGTGGACACGGGTGCACCCTTGCTGCCACGAGACTCAGAGTTCTTGGTCTCCTGCAAGATGGCTGCCCCAGGTGCTAGCCTGATAAATATTTTTTCTAATATACTGACTTGCATGTGGAATCTTCAGTTATGGCATTCAAGCTGTTAGTTGCAGCTTGTAGGACCTAGTTCCCTGACCAGGGATTGAACCCAGGCCCCCTGCATTGAGTGTGTGAAGTCTTAGCCACTGGACCCCCAGGGATGTCCCCAGCCTGATAAATATTAAGTGCTAAATTTACTTGTCTTTAAATACAGCAAAAATGTCAACTTTTTTAGCTAGGCAAAAATTCATAATTTTCTAAAACATATATATTATCCATACTATATATGTATGCAAAAGCTTTTCTACTATGCTTGATAAAGGCTTGAGAAAGAGCAACTACAACAAAGAAAAAGAGGGAGAAATTGGAAAACATAAACTAAATGAAATGGGAGCACCGAATATGTAGACTTACCTTGTCTTGATTACAAACCCACACACCCAACTTGGGAGGATGGTTTATGAGCGAGTGAATGTGCTGGTTTCTGTGTCATTTCCCACTGACCTGGCCTGTTAGCATCCTGACGTCAAGCCATTATTGTGATCAACAGTACTACGAGTTGGCCTCAAAAAGAAGACTCTTTAGAGCATGGTTTACCATGACCCACATTTAAGCATTGCTAAGGCACACTGGACACAATAGGGAAAGCCACCCTCATGGGAGCCCTCAACATGGCTGAGCACTGACAAGTGCCAAATGCTTATTCACTGGGTTAGATGGAAAGGCTAAGAGCATGTCCTCCAATTTCTCCACTGATATTTTTAGTTGCTCAGTCATGTCCAACTCTAGGGGACTGCATGGACGGTAGCCCACCAGGGTCCTCTGTCCATGTAATTCTCCAGGCAAGAATATTGGAGACACTCTCATCTCCAGGGGATCTTCCTGACCCAGGGATTGAACCCGGGTCTCCTGCACTGTGGGCAGATTCTTTACTGTCTGAGCCACCAAGAAGTCCTCCAATGATCAACCGGCGATAATTACATCTACTTTATAGGACTAGGATTGCTGTGACGATGAATAGTTCCAAGCACTTAGAAAGGATGATGGATTTGCAGTTGTCATCCTCATAACATTACAATCAGCATGTCAACTGGAAAAATACTAGCCTAATGTCTTATGGGCACTTCCTCCACCACCTGTATCCTCAGCCGCCCTCCTCCAGGAAAATGGAAGTCTGCAGGTTATCAGCCATTGTACTGTCCACGTAAGATGCACTCACTCCACATACAGAGCTAAGGCATGGCTGACCTCTTGTAGCAGAACAGATGGGCTGAGGGCCCAAGAACAGTGCCACCAGCTCCAGCCTGGGGATAACTCACCACGTACAGCTTGCGCCAGATGACAGCCCATTCCCGCAGTGTGGAGGTAAGCTCTTGCACCAGGGGGAGCTCCCCAGGAATCACGGTCTCGTTCTGCCTAAAAAGAACAGATACAGGCTCCCTTAACTCCGGGGGGATCATCGGTGATTTTCCTGATGGACGTCATGATCCTTAGAACTCAAAGATGGAGATGGGTTTGGTTGGTCTTGAAACCAAGCAAAACTTGTCCATTTAGGGGAGCTCTGGCAATTTTTATCACATCTAGCATTCAAGAAAAGAGAAAGAGCTTAACACACGATGATTCTCAAAATGAATTGTGTCTATAGTGGAATGGATATGGAGTCCAGCCTCTACTTTCTCATTTTTTTTTTTCGTTTTGCTTTGTTTTCTGATATTTTTTGTTGTTGTTTTTTTTTTTTGGCTACGCTCCATAGCTTGGGGGATCTGAGCTCCTGGACCAGGGACTGAACCTGGGCCCTAGCAGTGAAAGTGACGAATCCTAACCGCTGGTTGTTGCTGTTCAGTCGCTCATTCATGTTTGACTCTTTGTGACCCCACGGACTGCAGCACACCCGGCTTCCCTGTGCTTCACTATCTACCAGTGTTTGCTCAAACTTATGTGCATTGAGTCAATGATGCCATCCAACCATCTTGTCCTCTGTTGTCCCCTTTTCCTTCTGCTCTTGATCTTTCCCAGCATCAGGGTCTTTTCCAGTAAGTCGACTCTTTCCATCAGGTGGCCAAAGTATTAGAGCGTCAGCCTCAGTCCTTCCAATGAATATTCATGGGACTGCCAGGGAAATCCCTCTATTTCCCCATTTTGAATCTTTCTAATGGCACCCCACTCCAGTATTCTTGCCTGGAAAATCCCACGGATGGAGGAGCCTGGTAGGCTGCAGTCCATGGGGTCTCGAACAGTCGGACACAACTGAGCAACTTCACTTTCACTTTTCACTTTTATGCACTGGAGAAGGAAATGGCAACCCCCTCCAGTGTTCTTGCCTGGAGTATCCCAGGGACATCGGGGCCTGGTGGGCTGCTGTCTATGGGGCTGCACAGAGTCGGACACAACTGAAGTGATGCAGCAGCAGCAGGAACCTCGAGTACAGTAAGTCCCCTACATACAAACCTTCATGTTGCGAACGTTCAAAGATGCTAATGTGCATCTGGTTCCAGAAAGGAACCAGAACCTGTGCCGTCAACATCAGGTGTGACTGAAATCACAGTTTGCTGTCTCCTGCTGCTGCTGATCTTTCATCTCTACCTTCTCCCTCCTCCTCTCCCTTCTCCAGTCAGTAACTCTTCTTACCTGTTCACTCAATGCCAGCAGCTGTATGCCAGCTATTGTACTGGACTACTGTACTTTCCAAGGTACCGTATTGTGAGATTTAAAATGTTTTTTGTTTGCTTTTTATGTATTATTTGTGTGAAAAGTACTATAAATCTGTGACAGTACAGTACTATATAGCTGATGGTGTTAGTTGGGTACGTAGGCTAACTCTGTTGGACTTATGAGCACGCTCCTGGAATGCAACTTGTTCATATGTAGGGGACTTACTATACCACGTTAGGCTAGCTTCAGCAATTCCCAGGGATGGAAGCCTAAACTGAATCCTTTCTCTGGTTCTGCCAAGTTGCCATTTTATTAGTGAAGGTGGGCAAGTGGAGGGGTGTTCATGGCATAAGGTCCTGGGGCTTGTAACCTCACACAGGGCCTGCTGTGGGATAGAAGTGGGGCTCTCTTTTGCAACAGTGCTTGGTTTGCTTCTCATCTGCTGGCTACCTGCACAGAAAATGTACATATACCCAAATCTTCACTTACTCACAGTGGACTTTTAATACAAGGCAGACGTGACATTCATGCACATAAATCCTGTCTGGTATTTTTATGATTAGCAAAAGAAAAGAGTGAAAGCAATCTAACAAATGGGGATTACTGGTGGAATTTCCAGACATCAATAAGAATACAAGATGCCCCATTAGGTTTGGATTTCAGATGGATTAATTTTTAACTCTAAGTATGTCTCAGGAAACACATGGGATATGAATGTAAATAAAAATTACTTTTTACCTGAATTTCAAATTTGACATTCTGCATTTTACCTGGCAACCCTAGTTATTGGGAACATGCCCCAAACTTTGCCTTTCCTCCAATGTGGCCATGGCTAGTGATCCTGGAGGCTGCCCAGGAACAGACCATCAGAAAGATTTTCCAGAGACTTCCTTGTGGTCCAGTGGTTAAGAATCTGTCATTTAAAGCAAGGGGTGTGGGTTCGATCCCTGATCAGGGAACTAAGATTCTACATGTCCCAGAGTGTAACCAAAATTAAAATAAATAAAACTTGCTTCTGCTTTTTTCTTTTTTTTTTTTTAATTAAAAAAAAAAAAGGCAGGGGGAAGTTCTCCAGTAGCGGCAGGACACGTGGTTTTGAGTCCTGATTGTGTGTGAATTTGGGCACATTTCCATCTCTCATCTATAAAATGATGGTGTGGAATTTAGGGCTGAAAATGTTCTCTGTGGCTGTGAGCTAGTATGCCTCTGTGACCCACTCCTTTCTAACAGCCCTGGAATTCCTGCTCCAAGCTTTCTTTATTCCCTCCTGACGCTCCTGCCCACTGACTCACCATCAAGGAAGTGAATTTTCTCTGCAGAGCACAATCACACATACTAGTTAGTTCATACAATTTTACATCAAGTTCACAACCAGGGACTTCCCTGGTGGTCCAGTGGTTAAGACTCTGGGCTTCCATTCAAACCAGGGGTTGCTGGTTTGATCCCTGTTTGGAGAACTGAGATCCCATATCATATGCCATGCGGTACAGCCAAGAAAGGAAAAAATAAACAAAAAAGTTCAGGGCCAATGTGGGGCCAGATTTGTTTTCTCTGATTTGCAGGGGGAAAGCCCCAGGTGCGCTGACTTGTCCAAGGTACAGAGATAAATAGCACAGGTTGTAGCTTGGTCACCTGTCATCCCCCAAGGTTCCCAAAGAGAAGGTTCTCAGGTCTAATGGCTAAAGAGTACCAAACGTTCATATGTGTGTGCGTGCATGCGTGCCCAGATGCACACAGGCATAGTGAGCAGTTGGTACAAGAAGAAGATACAGGCCCTCTATGTTCATTCATTATTTGCCTCCACTGTCCCAGGGAAGGATGCAAGGGAGGAAAAAATATCCAAAGAGAAGGCAGAAGGAATGATATCAGGAAAAAAATCCCATTTCCCTTTCATCCAACAAATGGAACTGATGACCTGAGACAAATAATGCACAAAATGATACCTTTCAATTTCATAAAACCTATAATGATATTATACCTTTACCTCACCTGTTAGGCATTTTCCTATGTTAGAACTTACCCGCGGTCTTCCACAGTGGCCTCTTTCAAATGGATGTACGTTTCAGGGAAAATACCCTGTGGAGAGAAGAACTTGGGTTATGCGGCCATAAAAATCCCAGTCCAATATTACTCTGAGGAAAACATAATTCAAAGAGACACACATACTCCAATGTTCACAGAAGCACTATTTACAATATAGCCAGGACATGGAAGCAACCTAGATGTCCATCAACAGATGAATGGATAAAGAAGATGTGGTATACCATGTACAGTGGAATATTACTTAGCCATAAAAAGGAAAAGTTTGGGTCATTTGCAGTGATGTGGGTGGACCTAGTGTCTGTCAAACAGAGTGAAGTTAGTCAGAAAAACAAGCACACATATTAATGCATATACGTGGAATCTAGGAAAATGGTACAGATGAACCTATTTGTGGGGACGCAGATGGAGCAACATGGTGGGGGGTGGACTGGCAGAGGAGCATTCAGACACATACACTCTCATGTGATATCTAGTGGGAACTACTGTAAAGCACAGGGAACTCAGCTTGGTTCTCTGTGAGGGCCTAGAAGGGTAGGATGGGGAGCAGGGTGGGAGGGAAGTTCAAGAGGGAAGGGATATACGCACACATATAGCTGACTCTTGTTATACAGCAGAAAATAATACAACATTGTAAAACAATTATCCTCCAATTAAGAAAAATATCAAAAACCCCTCAGCTCACAATAAAGAGCACAAACAATGGCAAGTCAAGGAGGGGAGGGGCAAGGGCACCAGGGCAACACCTACAGTTTGCAGTCAAGGTCGTAGGCTGTCAATTACAGAGGCTGGCCACCTGAACGAAAGCAGGGCTGAAACACTGAAAACATATAACTGAATCCTGGGGTTCAGAGAGCTTAAGATAAACACCTTGTAAATGAACAGGCAAACATGCCCAGAGTCAGCTCAGAGCATTTATAGATCCTAAAATGCCTCCAGATTCTACACAACAGGAGGTGCTTCTCTTAAAGGGTTTCAAGTAATTAGTAGATGGAGGGCTATGTACTTAGTGGTCCAGAAAATTATGCTGATTTTCTAGGCCCATTCCTCTCAGCACTTTACTTAAACAAAATGCATGGAATCAATTAGGCTTGGTTATTTTTAGCCTTTTCCAGTCTCAAACTGCTCTCCATTCTAAATCCCTAAGAAGCAATTTGATGTCGGTATTAAGACACTGCCTGTGGGAAAACTATGCCTAAAAAGACCTAAAAGAAACCCTGGAAACTGGTCAGGAGCAATCTGCAAAACCGTAGACTGGATCTCACCCACAGGAAGCAAGCCACGGATGTGAGTTTTCTTAAAACCAAAAGTTCCTGCTGTTCAACTGTATGACGTGCTCATCAATAAGCAGCAACACTGGCATTCAGAAAGGCACTGCTGGTCCCTACTTTACGTACTTTTCAGGCCAGACAAGGAGAGGTACTGGACTAACCAGAAAGTTCATTTGGGTTTTTATGCCATCTTACGGAAAAACCTAAGTGAACTTTTTGGCCAACCTAAAAGAAGAAGCTGTTTAACAAGCACCATTGGCTCAACTTGCTTGTAGCCCTGAGCCTGTTAAAACTGCAGCCATGTGGACATGGCATGTCAGGGGTAGCTAACCACAAAGGTGGGAGAGGGGCAGGCCACGCCCCGGGGACCCAGGTCAGAGACGCCCGTATACTCAGTGATCCTTATTCGTTCAGAGTCAGAAAAACGAGTGCATTTCCACCAGGGTGGGTTGTGCATCTAGTTTCGTGTGCTACGTTTATCTGAGCAATTCTCTCCTTTCTCCCTTTTAATCCTCTGCCAATAAAACAGGAAAACAGCATGAAAATTTGAGACTATGCTGCTCCCAGCATTGGTGATGACAAGGTAGATCCTGCCACTGCCTGAGTCAGAAGCAGAATGGCCATCCTTTCTCTCCAGGCAGGAAGAACCAAAAAAACATATAAAGATACCTGCCCCTCCTCACTGTGAGAAAGGAGCAGGCATAGGGTACGTGAGTGAGAAAGCATAATCCCAATCTTGTTACTGATAAAGACCCAGAACACACACAGAGACAAGGTAACACCGATCTCTCTCATGACAAGGACAGGATTCAGACTGATTTTGGAAAACTGATCACAGAGTTAAACACTAACAAAAATGCACTGTGTGTGTAATTTCTTTGGGGTTTGATTAATGGGTTTCTGAAGCTCCAGGTCAGTCTTTAGGATGCCGAAGGAACTTTGGATGTGTCTTCCTTCTGCTGCTGCTGCTGCTGCTAAGTCACTTCAGTCGTGTCCAACTCTGTGTGACCCCATAGACAGCAGCCCACCAGGCTCCCCCGTCCCTGGGATTCTCCAGGCAAGAACTGATGTAAATGTTTTGTTGATCCCTATCTTTGTGGAGAACCAGACTGCCTGCCCAGTGCTCACCTTGAGGACAGGATGCTGAGTGAAATAAGCCAGACACAAAAGGACAAATACTGCCTGACCTCACTTGTATGAAGGTCCTAGAGTAGTCAGATTCATAGAGACAGAAGAGAACTGGGGTTACAAGGACTGGGAGGAGGGAAGAAAGGGGAGCTTATATTAAATGCTTATAGAGTTTCAGTTTGGGATAATGAAAAAGTTCTAGAGATGGTGATGATGGTTTCACAACAATATAACTATACTTAATACCCCTCAACTGTACATTTTAAAAGAGTTAAGGGACTTCCCTGGAGGTCAGCTGTTAAGACTTCACCTTTCAAGGCGGGGGTGTGAGTTCAATCCCTGGTCGGGGAGCTAAGATGCCACATGCCTTGTGGCCAAAAAATTGAAACATAAAACAGAAGCAATATTGTAACAAATTCAATAAAGACTTTAAGAATGGTCTACATTAAAATAAATAAATAAAAGAATTAAAATACTAATTTTCTGTCAAGTATACTGTTTAACAATAAAGCTGTCCAGAACTCATAAAAAGGTGGTGCACTGAATAACAATGAACCATTCAAAGTAGCAGTTAATCAGGAGCCATATTTGCAGGTTTAAAGGAGATGTGAAACTGTTGGTCCCAAGGAGTATTCTTACAGAAGATTTTTCAAATCAAGAAGATAAAGGACTGATTAACTTTCATACACCTAAAACCTGATGACTGCTCTCTGAATAACAGGGAGAAATCCAAAACAGAAACATTTGTAACGTAAGTGGCTTATTTTGTAATGGAGCCCTGGGTTGGATCCCTGGGTCGGGAAGATCCCCTGGGGAAAGGAATGGCACCACACTCCAATATTCTTGCCTGGAGAATCCCATGGACAGAGGAGCCTGGCGGGCTACAGTCCATGGGGTCGCAAAGAGTCAGATATGACTGAGCGACTAACACTAACGCAGGCAGCAATCATAGCAGGTAATTTGTACTGTGCATGCAGACATGATGATTTTCATATTAAGAGTTATCTATTTTGTTGCATTTCCACTGTTACTTGTAGGCATCATTGTTCCATGGTAGCATTTGTCCACTTGCAGCCATTTAATTGGTCTTGTAAATCTGAGACTATAGGCTTACTTTTTTTTTAATTTGTTTAGTGATTTATTTTAGCTGCATTTGGTCTGGGTTGCAGCACTCAGGATCTTTTGTTGCAGCACAGGGGCTTAGAAGCCCCATGGCATGTGGGACCTTAGTTTCCTGACCAGGGATGGAACCTGTGTCCCCTGCATTGGGAGGAGAAGTCTTAACCACTCGACCACCAGGGAAGTCCCTGTAGGCATTTTCCTATGCCATTCTGACACACAAAAGCCAGAATAAACCTAGGTAATATGTTTCTGATTTCCAGCCTCTCTCCATTTTGTTTTTGCTTTCTCAGGGCAACCTATCCACTCGAGTTTAAAAAAAAAAAAAAAGAAGAAGAAGAGCTAATGATTTTGTAGATATTACCCTTATCCTTACTTCCCCAATCCTGCCAGGATCAATAACCAGTTTCTGCAAATCTCTTGGCTTCTTCCATTTGCAAAACCACTAGCTTGTTTTATCACCATTCTAACCGATTAAGTCTGCTTGTAAATAACACCAGAAATTTCCACTGAAACAATAGGCTTTTCAAATAGCTCTTCCCCTAAAGACTGACAAACAAGGAGGCAGCATTAGGACAGCATTTCAACTAGGCTGATTGCTTCATGAAGGGGTGTCAAAGTTGAGCATAATTCATAACAGCTGACTGAATTCTCTGTTTTGCTTAGATCTACCAGAAAGATATTTCAACTTATAAGTCAACAAGTAAATGCATGGCCTTTGTCTTATTATTTCGCTGAAGTACAAAGTTTAATTATCAAGAACTGAGAAAAGCTCTTACTGAAATAATTCTTCTCAAGAGTGAGACTGGAAGCTTAAACGGGTTTTAAGAATATGAATACAAAAAATTTATAAACACGAGACTTTGTCATTTAGATCCTAGTGAAGCACTCCAACTTTCCAAAGCAGACAACAGATGGATTCTGGTGTATTAGGACATCATAAGATGCCTCAGAGATGCTCCAAAGAGTCTTACAGACTGCAGACAAAGAAAGGGAAAACTGTGGTCTGGGACCTTGTTTCAACAGAATTCACCTGCATCAGTTAAAAATATAAAATTCTGTTTGGTCTTAAAAGTTCATATGATCTTATCCGAGAGTGGCTTTTTATGTTTTAAAATTACTTAAAAAAAAAGGATTGGTGATTAAGTGACTTAAGTATTGCTGCTCTTGAAATTTAGAACTTCAAAATTATTCACTTTAATCCTGCTTTGAAAAATAACTCATGTTAATGCTCAGTCATGTCCAACTTTTTGTGACCCCACGGACTGTAACCCACCAGGCTCCACTGTTCATGAGATTCTCCAGGCAAGAATACTGGAGTGGGTTGCCAGACCCTCCTCCAGGGGATCTTCCTGACCCAGGGATTGAACCCGAGTCTCCTGCACCTCCTGCACTGGCAGGTGGATTCTTTATCACTGAGCCACAGGGAAGCCTGAAAAATAACTACCACTTCCATAACTGTAAGTAAAATAAACACGGATAGGGTTCAACCAAAACCAAGAAGCAGAAGTGGCTGTAAACTAGGTTCCCTTGTTAACAAGCGTACTAGAGGAAAGGCTTTTGCTCTAGTCCTAACATGCTCTCATTCACACCAGAACATCTGCTGTCCTGGGTTCTTATATGAAGGCCCAGGGAAACTAAAGTCAGCAAGAGTTTACTCCTTTAATCAAATAATTTATCATTATTTTCACTACATTTAAGTAGAAAATGAAGAGTCAGAGGCACAAGCATCTAACTGTGGGTATAAAAACCCAGCATCAGGATTTTAGGGAGGGATAAAAGGACTAAAACTGTGGGAGTGGATAACCACATTAAAAGCAAACATTCCTTTATTTTGGTAGATTATTAAATTGTCAGAGTTAATAAACTGTGTGTGCGTACATACACATGTGCGAATACTGACTGCTGTTTGAGCATCAACAATGTAGAAAGCTTAACTAGGACCGTCATGGTTTTAAACAGCCTATACCTTCTAGAAAGGTGTTTTTCTGGGCCCACACCTTTTTTTAATTAATTTTTATTGGAGCTTCGTTGCTTTACAATGGTGTGTTAGTTTCTGATGTACAGCAGAGTGAACCAGCAATATGTTTACACATATCCCCCCTTTTATGGATTTCCTTACCGTTCTGGCTACTACAGAGCACTGAGTAGAGTTCCCTGTGCTCTCCAGTAGGTTCTCATTTGTTATCTATTTTACATGTAGCAGTGTGTGTATGCCAGTCCCAATCTCCCCACCCACAGCCTTTCTGAGACTTCTGCGCTAGCTTCTTTTTTGTCTTGTGCTGTATTTGGCAAGTAAAACCTGTGGGTTTGTGTTTTCTCTTTCTACTGAGTTCTTGATCAGTTCTGAAATGTTCCTCTCGCCCCTCCTCTTCACCCTTTTGGATGGGAACTAACTGTGAAATTGCACGGCCCCATCAACACTGTTCTTTTCAAAAGAAAGTGCTGACAGGCTATGCGGTGCCAGTCTGCAGTGTCACAGAAAAAGTGCTGACCTGACCTGAAATAAACCGAGAGGGTATTAACCTAACTCACAGGTTTTCTTTAGCTTGACTATTAGCAGCTCTGGCACTGGGGAAAGGAACCCATGAGCGTCAGTGTTTTTCAAATTCTTTGCCCGTGATGGGACAGCAACCCAGCATGACTATCATAAAACATAATTAAAAATACACAAAATACTGTAAAATATACACCTAACACAAAAGTTTCCTGAAACATGACTTACCATGGCATTCCATTTTCTTTCTATTTTTCAGTTTGAGTTGTAAAAAGATGTAGGTTCTAACCCACTCTGTTGATTTCGTGTGAGTTTCACAGTTGGAAAACTAGGACTCTGAGGACTTTTCTGGTGGTCCAGTGGTTAAGACTCTGCACTCCCAATGCAAGAGGCACAGAGTCGACCCCTGGTCAGGGAACTAAGATCCCACATGCCAACGGTGTGGCCCCCGCTAATAAAAACTTACTACTCTGATTTTCCATTTTATAAAAAAGGAAAGAGTCACATGGAAATGGGGAGACCCTGTGCTTCTGGGATATCAGCACTGGAACTAAAGGATAAACAGAGACGTCCCCCCTCCTCTGATACAGAGCAACATCCGTAGATGACCACATCGCTCAGGTCAAGCAATCAGAAAGCCTGCAGAGGCCCTACCTGGGGTGTCAAATTCATCTCCAGCTTTTATCCTTGAGTTGGCTGGTGGGAAATACAGCCATGGGACTTGGACTCTTTTACCTGAACAGTGAGGTCAGACACTTTGCTTTTGAATCTACAGAACAGCCATCAAAGAGAAAGCAAACTGGGCCCACAGACAGCAGATAATGGGATCAGATAAGACAACACAAGACTGGCAAACAGTAGATTTCCAAGGAGAACACTGAACCATAAGCCATACCTTTTTGGATTTATTTTGGAGGGTGTATCCTCTGTACCAACCTGTCAGGGTAGAAGAGAAGACAGAATTGAGTACGTTACCTGGGACAACACACAGACATTAGCAACATACATCCTCAGAACCTGGGTATCCTGCATTGCAGGCAGATTCTTTACCATCTGAGCCACCAGCAAAGCCCATGGTTTGGATGTGGAGATGGAATCCAGGAGACCTCTAGCAGACAACATGAACGTTTTCATTTATTATACAGTAAAAATCTAGATTTATTTCAGAGCTGCACTGTCTTGATAATTAAAGGATTTAAAATTCACTTAGAACCACGCTTCATCACTTCTCCTTTGGAGAAAAGACCAAATAAATAAATAACAAGATGGAAGACAGCTCAGTCTCTTAACACCTTAATCCCTTCCAGTCATTCAAAAAATGCTTTTGCATGAATGAACATGAACTTTCATCCATTTATATACATTCTGTGAGCTACCTTACACTACTAAAATAGATATTTTAAAGTAATTTATATATATTCTCTCCTTCTTGCTTTCTCTCCCACTCCCACACCCCTCTCTCCCAGGATAAGAACCAATATTCTGGAACAATTTTAAATCAGAGTAGCAAACCTTATGTGTATATATATGTGTATATATATATCAAACCTTATATATATTTATACCTAAAAACAAACTGAAACAAATAAAACATTTTAAACAATTCTTGGCAATGCTGCAATACTCCTCTACATAAAAAGATTTTATATGTTTGCTTAACAAGGCTTTAAGTAAAGTCTTTAACTTTCTTTTAAAAATTCCAATCAGTACACATATTCCTATGGATGTTTTCCCACCCTCTATCTTATAAAGGGAGTATATAATTTAATCTATCCATAAATAGATACTGGATAATGAATATTTACTGAATACCTAATACAGGTAATTCACTGAAATAATTTTGCTCATTCCCTATAACCATGAGGCATCAGGGTGGTTATCCTAAGTAAACCTTGTCAGCAGGCCAGATGCATAAAGGAGCCATAAACACACAGTGAGCACATGCAAGCTATAATGGAAACTTCAAGCATACTGTTTCTGGACAAAATTATAATTGGAAAACACACATGCACTCCAATGTTCACAGCAGCACTACTTACAATAGCCAAGACACGGAAACAACCTAAATCTCCATCAACAAATGAATGGATGAGGAAAATGTGGTTCATACACAGAACAGAATACTACTCAGCCATAAAGCAGCAATGGATGGACCTAGAGATTATCAAACTATGTGAAGTCAGAAACAGCATAGGATATTATGCCATGGACTGCTATCTTTAATTAGGAGTGGTGCTCCCTGTTCAGATATTTTTTTGTCAATCATGGGCTTTGATGCAAATCTATAACCAGTCCACAGCATAATACCCCATTCTAACCAGTTAAAAATAGGAAAATCCTTAACACTTTTGAATGCTGACAGTTTAAAATTTGAGAAAACATTAATAACTCTACGCTTCAAGAAGGTAAATTCAGCTCCCTAATATATCCAAAATAGTCTGTGTCCAGTGTTGGATGATTTTATATAGAACAAATTATAGAAGAGTTCTATTAGCAGATGCATGAAATTTAAAAAAAATTTTTTTTAAGTGTAGTTGGTTTATAATGTGTTAACTTCTGGTGTACAATAAAGTAATGTAGTTATGTATACATTTATATATGTATATGTGTGTTCCTTTCCATGAATGCAGAGTTCCAAAGAATAGTAAGAAGAGATAAGAAAGCCTTCTTCAGCAATCAATGCAAAGAAATAGAGGAAAACAACAGAATGGGAAAGACTAGAGATCTCTTCAAGAAAATCAGAGATACCAAGGGAACATTTCATGCAAAGATGGGCTTGATAAAGGACAGAAATGGTATGGACCTAACAGAAGCAGATGATATTAAGAAGAGATGGCAAGAATACACAGAAGAACTGTACAAAAAAGATCTTCACGATCCAGATAATCACGATGGTGTGATCACTGACCTAGAGCCAAACATCCTGGAATGTGAAGTCCAGTGGGCCTTAGAAAGCAT
>NW_011494713.1:7194598-7197812 GCF_000754665.1 Bison bison bison
GACTGCAGCCATGAAATTAAAAGACGCTTACTCCTTGGAAGGAAAGTTATGACCAACCTAGACAGCATATTCAAAAGCAGAGACATTACTTTGCCAACAAAGGTTCGTCTAGTCAAGGCTATGATTTTTCCTGTGGTCATGTATGGATGTGAGAGTTGGACTGTGAAGAAGGCTGAGCACCGCAGAATTGATGCTTTTGAACTGTGGTGTTGGAGAAGACTCTTGAGAGTCCCTTGGACTGCAAGGAGATCCAACCAGTCCATTCTGAAGGAGATCAGCCCTGGGATTTCTTTGGAAGGAATGATGCTAAAGCTGAAACTCCAGTACTTTGGCCACCTCATGTGAAGAGTTGACTCATTGGAAAAGACTCTGATGCTGGGAGGGATTGGGGGCAAGAGGAGAAGGGGACGAGAGAGGATGAGATGGCTGGATGGCATCACCGACTCTATAGACATGAGTCTGAGTGAACTCCGGGAGTTGGTGATGGACAGGGAGGCCTGGCGTGCTGCAGTTCATGGGGTCGCAAAGAGTCGGACATGACTGAGCGATTGATCTGATCTGATCTGATGTGTGTTCCTTTCCATTATAGTTTTATTATAGGATATTGACTATACTTACAATAGCCAAGACATGGAAACAAGACTTGAGTCTCTTCCAAGCAGTTTTCATCTCTTTATGTCCTATAAACCCAAGATGTTTTACCACAGACTGGGTTCACTTTCGGAGGGGAACTTACCAAAACTTTTGTAAACAGTGTTTTTGCACAGCTATCCATCATAGAATTATGCTTCTGAAGCCTGTCATTTTTGAAAACTTTTTTTTGTTCTTTTAAACCTAAGTCTTCTCTAGGAAATGGCAACCCACTCTAGTATTCTTGCCTGAAAAATCCCAGGGATAGAAGAGCCTGGCAGGCTACAGTCCATGCAATCGCAAAGAGTCGGATACAACTTAGTGACTTAACAACAACAACAAAGTCTTCTCTACAACTGTGGTATGTGTACAACTCCCTCTAAAGGCTCAAGATCACCATGCTTAATTCTACAAAGTGAACACTCACATTCGATGGCACTGGGTACTGGCAGAACACTGTCTGTTTCTGCAGTTTTCATCATATATGCTGAGGATTTTATAAATTCGGCTGCTTATAAATCCAAGAGATATGGTAATAGTCCAAGAGTACATTTGCTCATTTGCACGTCACAAACCACAGTGGTGATACAAGCAAGAACATGAATTTCCAATTAATGCCAACACCTAAAGCAAGATAATTACAGCTAAATACCGTATGCTACTGGCCTATTGAAAGCGTTATCAACAAGAGCCATAATCAATGAGTCGTGTGAACCCACTGGAATCTCAGTTGCTGTCTTAAATTAAAAAATGAAGGGAATGGTGGAGAGATGATAAGTCCAGAGGATTAGGTGAAATGACAATCTCACTTTTATTTTAGGTGAAATGACAATCTCAAAAAGTAAGCTTCTGGCAACCATGGGGAACTTCAAAAGTGATTCTATGCAAGGACTTCCTTGGCAGTACAGTGGTTAGGACTCCACGCTTTCACTGAAGAGGCCTGGGTTCAATCCCTGATCGGGGAACTAAGATCCTACAAGCACAGTGCGGCCAAAAAAAAAAAAGTGATTCTATGCGAAAGGTTGATCTGTTTGGGAAAAGAGTCATTTCTATTTTCCTGGGGCTGACCCAATCCAGAATAAAACTGTCCCCTCCAATTTACAAATATCAGAGAGTCCCTAATTCCATTGTCAAAGTCACTTACTTAAGCTGGTTTCTCAGATAATTTCCATCAGCCAAGATTCCATCATCACCTGCTCCATTTTGCCTCACCTGTCCAAATGCATCTCTGGCCACTGCCCACTTTCTGGCTCCCACAGGACATGTCCCTTACTCAGCTCTTCACCCACTCTACATACAACCATTCAATAAATATTTATTAAACACTAGTTTAGATACCATGGTGGAGTGGAGAACAAGAGTTATTACAAAGATTACACTCTAATATAAAATATGATATATATGATGATCTCAGAGGATGACAGAGCTGGGTAAAAGCACTCAAGGAGAGCACATGGCAGAAAATAATTAGCAACATGGGACATGATAAAACGAAATGAACTACAGCTATACACAACATCATGGGTGAACCTAAAAAGCATTATGCAGAATGAAAGAAACTAAATGAAACAGACATGCACAGTTCCATTTACATAAAGCTGAAGGGCAGAAAGACTAATCAGTCCATGGTGACCTAAATTAGCAGAGTTTTGGTTTTTTTTTGAAAGTGGGAATTGCAGAGGAAGGTGACGGAACTTTCTGGAGCACAGGGAGGGCTCTGTATCTTGACTGGAGCATTAGGCACACGTTGTGCACTCAATTTGTTTAAATTCCTTGCATTGTACCTAAGATGAGTGTATTTCACTGTATATACATTTCACTGCAATTTCTAAAAAACATTAAAAAATGTAAACTTATCAAAGGAACAAAAAGCTACGAACAAAGCTAGTGGAGGTGAAGAATTCCAGTTGAGCTATTTCAAATCCTGAAAGATGATGCTGTCAAAGTGCTGCACTCAACATGCCAGCAAATTTGGAAAACTCAGCAGTGGCCACAGGACTGGAAAAGGTCAGTTTTCATTCCAATCCCAAAGAAAGGCAATGCCAAAGAATGTCCAAACTACTGCACAATTGCATTCATCTCACACACTAGCAAAGTAATGCTCAAAATTCTCCAAGCCAGGCTTCAACAGTACGTGAACCGTGAACTTCCAGATGTTCAAATTGGATTTAGAAAAGGCAGAGGAACCAGAGATCAAATTGCCAACATCCATTGGATCATTGAAAAAGGAAGAGAGTTCCAGAAAAACATCTACTTCTGCTTTATTGACTAAGGCTAAGCCTTTGACTGTGTGGATCACAACAAACTCTGGAAAATTCTGAAAGAGATGGGAATACCAGACCACCTTACCTGCCTCCTGAGAAATCTGTATGCAGGTCAAGAAGCAACAGTTAGAAACGGACATGGAACAACGGACTGGTTCCAAATTGGGAAAGCAGTATGTCAAGGCTGTATATTGTCACCCTGCTTATTTAACTTCTATGCAGAGAATATCATGAGAAATGCTGGGCTGGATGAAGCACAAACTGGAATCAAGATTGCCAGGAGAAATATCAATAACCTCAGATATGCAGATGACACCACC
>NW_011494713.1:7197912-7202903 GCF_000754665.1 Bison bison bison
GAAAGTAAAAGAGGAGAGTGAAAAAGTTGGCTTAAAACTCAACATTCAGAAAACTAAGATCATGGCATCCGGTCCTGTCACTTCATGGCAAACAGATGGGGAAACAGTGACAGACTTTATTTTTCTGGGCTCCAAAATCACTGCAAATGGTGATTGCACCCATGAAATTAAAAGATGTTTGCTCCTTGGAAGAAAAGCTATGACCAACCTAGACAGCATATTAAAAAGCAGAGACATTACTTTGCCGACATAGGTCCGTCTAGTCAAAGCTATGGCTTTCCAGTAGTCATGTATGGATGTGAGAGTTGGACTATAAAGAAAGCTAAGCACTGAAGAATTGAAACTTTTGAACTGTAGTGTTGCAGAAGACTCTTGAGATCATGTTGATGTATGGCAAAACCAATAGAATATTGTAAAGTAATTAGCCTCCAATTAAAATAAATACATTTATATTTAAAAAAAAAAAGACTCTTGAGAGTCCCTTGAACTGCAAGGAGATCCAACCAGTCAATCCTAAAGGAAATCAGTGCTGAATACACATTGGAAGGACTGATACTGAATCTGAAACTCCAATACTTTAGCAACCTGATGCAAAGATCTGACTCCTTGGAAAAGACCCTGATGCTGGGAAAGATTGAAGGCAGGAGGAGAAGGGGATGACAGAGGATGAGTTGGTTGGATGGCATCACCAACTCGATGGACATGAGTTTGAGCAAGCTCCAGGAGCTGGTGATGGACAGGGAAGCCTGTCGTGCTGCAGTCCATGGGGTTGCAGAGAGTCGGACATGACTGAGCAACTGAACTTAACTAATCAAAGGAACATTACAAAGTATCCACCTCAAAGTGACACAGAATTCAACAATAAAGGCATTGCTCAAGTATTACTGAATATTTTTGTTGGAAAGTACCTTGAAACCAGTTTCAGCCACGTGTGAAAAATCAGAATTTTTACTCCAATTTCTCGATTGTTTTTACTTTGTATTGTGTCTCTCCAATGACATTGTTCTTCTTTCTTGTTTGGGGCTCCAAAACTGATTCTGAACGAGTATTGCTATTTCCAAAAATTCAATCCCAGTCTGGAGATTCATTTACTCATTCAACAAAAAGATGCTTAGGAGAGCAAGACCTATAACATCCTTGTCATACTTGGTCTCATTTTTTAATGGGAAGAGAAAAACAAACATGTGAACACACAGGGATATGAAAAAAGTCATTTCATTAAGAGCTAAAAGTTATTAGGGAAAGAGTGACAATGCACCCTCACATTCACTGCCACACTACTCAGAACAGCCAAGACATAGAAGCAACCTAAGTGTCTATCAACAAAAGAATGGATAAAGATGACGTGGTTTATATACACAGTGGAATATTACTCAGCCATAATAAAGAATGAAATAAAGCCACTTGTAGCAACATGGGCAGACCCAGAGATCATACTAAGTGAAGTAAGTCAGAGAAAGATAAATATATGACATTACTTAAAAATGGTATTAGTCGATCAACTGCGTCTGACTCTTTGCAACACCATAGACTGTAGCCTGCCAGGCTCCTCTGCCCACAGGATTCTCCAGGCAAGAATACTGGAGTGGGTAGCCATTCCCTTCTCCAGGGGATCTTCCTGACCCAGGGATCAAACCTGGGTCTCCAGCACTGCGGGTAGATTCTTTATGGTCTGAGTCACCAGGAAATCCCAAATATACATGTGGAGTCTGAAAAAGGATGCAAATGAACTTATTTACAAAAACAGAAACACTCACAAATTTATGTTTACCAAAGGGGAAAGGTAGGAAGGAGGGATAAATCAGTAGGAGTTAGGGATTAACATTACACACTACTACACGTAAAATAGATAACAAACAAGGACCTACTGTCTAGCACAGGGGACTATATTCAATATTTTATAATAACCTAAAGATGGAAAAGAATGTGAAAAACAAATATACATGTATATGTTTTTTTTAACTGAATTACTGCTGTACACTTGAAGCTAACACAACACTGTAAATCAACTATACTTCAATTTAAACAAAAAAAAGTGACAAGTGGAGATGGGTTACTTCAGCATGCGTGGACAGAAAGTTCTCTCTGCTGAGGATTCACATTGCTAATGTGGTCATTCATTTATTATACATAAAACACTTATTCAACCCTAGCATGCCAGACACCGTCTTCAAGGAGGAAGGAAATAGACTGTAAACAAATAATGAAATACAAAAGGGCCTTTAATGGTAATGCTTGAAGACACTTGGCACACAAAGGCAGGGTTATGAATATGCTGAAGGCATTTACTGACTCGGAAGATTTTTTTTGAACCATAAAACCATCATTTACATGTGTAAGGCATGAAGCATTCTGTAAAATCTCTCATTTTGCAGCCCCAGAATAAATCTGTTTCCTCTCTGCTCCATCAGTAAATTATTCTTATTGTGGTAAAATATACATAACATGAATTTTAACACTTTAACTATTTGAAAGTACACAGTTCATTGGCATTAAGTACATTCGCACAGTTGTACAATCATAATTTTTGACCTTCCCAGGAATTAAAGGCAAGAAAGAGATAGGGAACCATGGTTTCTATGCACCTTCTCTGGGCAGTGTAGCCAGCCAGGCTCCTCTGTCTGTGGGATTCTCCAGGCAAGAATTCTGGAGTGGGTTGCCATTCCCTTCTCTAGGGGATCTTCCCAACCCAGGGATCAAACCCATGTCTCCCGCATTGCAGGCAGATTCTTTTCTGCTGAGCCACCAGGGAAGCCCAAAGCCTGGCTGGTCAGGAGTGGGATTCGGAACCACACCTTCAGAGGACTCTGGAACCTGAAGGCAGGTCTGTGCCTTACACAGCTAGGCCGTCCTGATGGAGGAAGAGCCAGGGCTAAATCCTGTTGGTTTTTGTTATGTGTCACCGGCCTGGTAGCTCGCTGGCTGAAGCAGAGTTAATTAGGCCAAGGTCGAAGGTTCCATTCCCTGCGGGCCAGGTGAGCCTGTCAGGTTTCCATGGCCACAGCCTATTCTCCCATTTCCAGTGAGTGTCCCTCAGGACAAGCCTGAGGTCCCTTCCTAGAGGGAAGCTGGGAAGGGGGGCAAACCTCTACTGGACTTCGTTGCTACATCTTTGTCTGAAGGCAGCACAGAGCCACTGGGGTTCAGGAAGTCCAATTTCTGAATGCAAGGACCATCTCAGTGGGGCTTTTGAAACTAAGTTCAAAGGCAGATAGCAAAAGGATGCAGACAGTCAGAGGCAATTCTATTCTTTCGTATCGTTTTGTGAGATGATCGGTCATCCATGTTAATAATCTGAGCTCGATTTTGTGCCTTTGAGTCAGGCATGTGCAGTAACTGCTAGAAGCCTGCGCTCCAAAGAACCGAGTTCACAGAAATTTAACACCCCCACCTCGAAAGAGAGGAAACAACAGGGAAGGAACTGAAAAGGTTGTCCAGAGTCAAGCAGTGACTTGCTAGCTAAGATGAGGATCTGAACATGGGCTTCCTAGGGCATACTTCATAGCTCACTGCCCCCTCACTGCTCCTGGCGGTGGTGGGGGGCAGCCTGGCCACAGAATCCTCTCAATATAAACCCCAAAGACACAAGCACAGCAAGTCAGCAGAAAAGAAAGATGGCGGTTTCCGGCTTTTGCTTCTTGAATGAACAAGAAAGAGTCGTGTCTTTGTGGTATCTGGCACACAGCAAACACTCAATACATTTTGGACGAATATATTAATGAGAAACAGAACTCCTAGAGCTAATGGCCACGGACAGAACAGACTGATGGAGGACCCCCTAAAATCTGCTCCTCTGGGCCAAGACTGACTGCAAGGTCTGAGACATCCTTCTCTTCTCTCCAAGATCCCATAGCCAGTGGCAGAGCAGGGTGGGGCCCAAGCACCTGCCTGGGAGGCCAGGGACAGAAGAGACACCACTTCTTATGAGACTCATTGAAACCCAAAAGCCTAGGTCTCCATCCTGGTTCTGTACTCACCAGCTCTGCCAGACTCCCATTGGTCAACTATTCATTTCAAGGTAGGAAGGCTCTGATCTCTCAAACAT
This sequence comes from Bison bison bison, assembly GCF_000754665.1. NCBI lineage: Eukaryota > Metazoa > Chordata > Mammalia > Artiodactyla > Bovidae > Bison > Bison bison. The sequence continues at coordinate 7,201,958 of NW_011494713.1, forward strand.
CCTTCCCCCAAAACATTCCTTTCTTCTCCACTCATAAAATCCAACCCCACAGCTAAGAGAGGTTTGCTCTGGTTGCCCACAAGACATGGTGATGACATGACTTTTTTCCAACAGCACACACCTCCTCAGACAGGTGGAAGGATCTGGTCCAGGCGGTGGACCCACAGGAGGAGCAGATTCAAGTTACAGCCAACAAACCAGAGGTGACATACACAAATTTCTCCTGCAAAACTGGGGACTCTCTCTGCGATTCTGAAGCTCAGTGAGAGGAAGGGAAAAGATCTCCTCCAGTCTGATCAACCTCTTGACTTTGGTTTGCCCATTCCCTTTCAATATGCTTGATGTGGCCTTTTCTTTGTTTTCTAAAGCAAAGTAATCCTGACAGTTGTTTGTCCCTCTGGCTCCTGGCACTAATTCCACTCTTCTGCGGTGGAATTTTCTCTAACTTACCCAACCAGTTTAAGCAAGCTGAAATAAACGGATGCCACATGCAGTTTCCTCTGTAGTAGCAATGAACTTGCTGGAACTTTCTCTTAGATTGATTTTGTTATCATCAGCACCGATATTTGCAAAATGGGAGAGAAAGGAATACAGGTTTGTGAATAAGGAATCATTTCATCAAATGGGATATATTGAAGAAGGCCTGCTTTTACAAGGAACAATGCTAGGTTCTGGGGGTGGGAGATGCTGATTTAGGAGTTTGGGACTCCAATAACACCCACTCCTGATCTGGAAGAATTTCTAATGTAATTGCTAGTAGAACAGAAGGAGACAAGTGAGGGTGAAGTCATAATTAACTTGCATGTCTAGTTAACCAGGACTTCTGGAATTTCAGTGCAGACTTTTTCTTTTTTTTTAACTGGAGGATAATTGCTTTACAATGTTGTGTCAGTTTATGCTGTATAACATGAATCAGCTATGTGTATACATGTATCCTCTCCCTCTT